>NC_090786.1:14767500-15072500 GCF_040054535.1 Antennarius striatus | reverse complement strand
TCAAGGCGGTTCCAGGTTTATGTCCCTCTGTGCGGAGTTTGCATGTTCTCCCCGTGTCTGCGTAGGTTCTCTCCGGGTTCTCCGGCTTACTCCCACCTCCAGAAACATGCACTTCAGGTTAACTGGCCGATCCCAAATTGACCGTTGGTATCAGCGTGTTTGTCTGCGCCTCTGTGTGGCTCTGCGGCACACTGGCGTCGCACCTGGAGTTTCCCCTGCCTTACGCCTTCAGTCAGGTGAGATAGGCTCTAACTCCCCGCAGCCCATGACAGAGTAACAAGGGGCTAAAAAATGAATGAATTAATGCATTTTGTTGAAGTTTCTTGACAAGTATAAGACAAGTAAATCAAGAAGAGCAAAAAAGAATCAACTAGTACACTAAAATCTTTCATGAGGTGAGTTGTGTTTGCCAAGAGGAATTTATTCCAAACTCCTGGCTCAATGTTGAGCTGATTTCAATAATCTAGATGAAGGTAACAGCTGCTGAGCTGATAATTAACTTTGTGATGACTTCATTCATTATCTTTAGTAGCTATCTGAGGATTCTCTGAATAGATTTCTAGTTGAATCACAGTCACGTCTTTTTAAGTAAAAATCATTAGCAAGTGAAATCAGTGAGAATAGATGTCAGAGATTGCTTTGATAATGATAATGTACCCTTTAATTAAAAGGTGATGAGTCAAGCAGTCAGCTGTAGGGGGTACCTGGCTAAACCATGCAAATGCATCATGATCTTTTCACAGCTCGGATGGTAGCAGATTCTTTAAACCTTGCTTTATTTCTTTTCTTGTGTAGTCTTTCAAGGAAGGCCTGATAGATGAGAACACAGGTGAGGAGAAAAAGCCACATGGCTCCTGCTGGTCATAGGGCTTTAAAGACTGAAAGTCCAGGCTCTGTAGGGCCAGCTGGCAGATGGCAGCCTCAGAGTAATGATCAGGTGACATCTGCAGAGTGAGCCAGCCATCAGGCTAACAGACTCACCTTGACCCACAGGGAAAGCCAAGCTGCCTATCCTTCCTCCTGCGTTTCCCTCGGGCTACACCAACAAATCTAGAGCATGACAGAAGTTTATTGATTTAGTAGGTTTTCTCGACTCTCTGAAAAAGGCATGTGAGAATGTCTTAAAAACTAAAAAACAGATTTTAAGTGAGTCTCTGAATTGAATTTTCTTTTATTCAGAAAAATCTTCAATGCCTCTATTGATACCAAATGAGTGACAGTAAATTTGTTAGAGATTTTTTCTGTTTTACTTAGATACTTCTAAATATAACATATTTAAGGCACCAATTTAAACCAGACTTGTGCAAACATAATCTGAATAATTTTGTCGCTGGAAAATTTGTCAGTCAAGTTCTGACAGTATGCAAAATCTAACTTCAGTTGTTCAAAGAATGTTTCTAATGAGAAGTGATTTGAAAAGTGGAGGCTTGTGCTTGTCTAAAGACTAACTTATACACATCGACTATGTGATGCTGGGCAAAAAGGTCATCTTTTGACAGAGCTGAGACCAGAAAAAGGTCAGATTCCTTGTGCCATTTGGAAAAGAGGCAGTGAGATACCAACATGCCAATATAATTTCAGCATGTCTTTTTCAACTGAGTGTTAACACTTTACATTGTTTACTGAATAGCTTACGTGGGCTGCATGACTGCTGGCAAACTTATGTTAAGGTTGAAGTTGGAAAAAGTTTGGCGCTTGAGAAGAAAGCCTTGCAATACTGAATAAAAATGAACTGAAAGTAGGTTTGCAGCTGCAATGGTTGCAAACACTAAGTGAGAATGAACCATGCTGTTTCTGTGTCTTGTGTTCTGTTGAAGAAAAAGTAAACAAAAAACTATTTAGAAAGTAAGCATTGCATTAGACAGGAGACAAAGAATAAGGGACCGTTGGGTCCCTTGGGTAGACATTAAATAACTATAGCGAAAGCAGAGCAAGTCAGTTGTTGTACGTCTTTACCTGTACTGAGTCAAATAAACTTGGAAGAACCGGATAGGAGGCAAAATGATATGTATTATGGAAGTGTGTTTTTAAAAATATGTGGACAAAAGGAAGGAAAGAGAGAGAGACAGATGAGTAAATTCAACTGTAATCTGACCATAACCCTAACCCTCACAGAAAGAAGTTCCAGGTTTGATTCCTTTCTAGGTTTTTGTGTTCTCCTCATGTCTCCATGGGCTCTGTCTGGGTTCTCCAGCTTCCACCTACCTCCAAAAATCTGAAACGTAGGTGACTTGGTCACACCAAATTGTCCTTAGGTGTGAAAGCAGATAAGAGCCTGTTGACAAGATGATTGCAATCATCTCGTCTACAAGAAAATGGTTGGATGGAAAGATCCATTAGGTGTTAATATAACCATTATAAACTGACGATATTCACCATCACCCTACTCAGGCAAAGTTTTTCATAGTTAAGTTACACATACTCATGCAATGTTAGTAATGTTCCGAAAAATGAAATATGCATGAAACACTGTAAAGAAGGTCAACTGGAAGAAGTCATCATCTCTCATGTCCCAGACCATTAATCCCATTTGTGTTCGGATTTGCACGTATGACTCCACTGAAATGATGATGGATTATGGAGGATTTATTTACATCAGAAATGCTAAGAAATATAAATGGCTGAATAAATAGCTGACACATTCAATACTGTACTTCTGTTAGAACAGTATTGTGAACAAGAATCAATTTGCTTTTCATGACAAAAGTGTTGTTGTTTTACCAAATACCGATTATGTGTGGGGAGATTAGTTAGTATACTTATATAGTTATTTCTGAAACCATACCTGTTGGGATTAGTCAAATAAATCATGCAAATACTCAGAGGGAAACTAGCAGTTTGGTGAATACTGGGAAAAAGACCAGTGTTTTGATGCTGCAGGAAGATGTTGGGTCTTGATGATCTGATGGCATACAAGTGAGGGACCAGCCACACCTTTCAGAAGGACAAACGTAGACAAATGAGGGAGAAAGGAAGGAGACACAAGGTAGAGACAAATCAGGAAACAAAGGAGGGATGAGAGAGGAACTGCTGAATTTTAACAATACCAGTCATTCAATATGCCCAGTCTTAATATGCTTGCTGTCGTCTTAGGCTGTGAATTATGGTGTCGACTGTTGAGACAGTGACATGCTTTTATTGTTAGCCAATCATCTTGCTGCAATATTTTAAGTATGATTCTCTTTGTACCTCTAGTTATTTTCTTATGTTTCTGTGTGAACCTTCTATGTTGACATCACCACAGTTTTCGTAGATTGAGCAGCCTCATCAGTCATCGGAGTCATCAGCCACCACCACCATGGGGGACTGGATCTTGCTGCTCGCTCTGCAGATGTATCCACTTTGACAGAACTACGGAAATGGCCGTATCTATTCATTACGTTCCACAGGCTTTGCTGCTTATAGTATTCGTAATTTGTGGCAATCACTTTCAAACAGTGACTAAAGACGGACTAAAAGATTTCCAATCTCTTTCAAGTTTCTCTTTTCTTTATTATCTTATGCTCACTGCTTGGGATGCATGTTGTTTTGTCTAAAATCATTCACCCATTTCTCTTCTTATTTAGAGACAAAATTTTACCTCTGAGGTCTCACTGAATTTTGTTTTGAACTGAAATAAAGCTCCAACAGTATTTACATAAGTAAACATGGTCTTTTTAGAGAATGGATCATAAGGGTTGATTTAGCTGCAAATGATGGTGTAATTGGAAGATTTCCCTAGCTGGGAGCTTTATGGAAGCAAGAACAAACAGTAGTACAAATACAAAATGTTAGATCCATAAAACAGAGACCAAATTTGTATTTCTGTGAGGACTGAGTCATTCCGTGGTTTTATGTGTTTTGACTAACATTGAATTTTTCTGAGAGTGGTGAATTTATAATCATCATGAAGTGTAAATAACTCACTTCTCACCTGTCTAAACTCCAGCTATTGGTCACACAGGGACGCACACAACCTAAGGCTCAGTGATGCGCATTAATGATGTTGCAGACGAGTCAGCTCTATGAGCCAGCTACTTTATGTGAACAGCATAAGCATAAGCAAAGGTACAAACCAGAAATTTACTGCAGAGCCATGACTACATGAGAGACAGAAGCAAAGACAAAACATATATTATTTTCCTCTATTTGAATAGAATTACAAATTAATATTAGTTTAAATCAAATTAAGACATTTATTCACAACAATACGAATTCACGAATATCCAGTTATCAATAACACAGCCCAATGAACTATCATCAGTCCTTAAGTTCATGAAATTAACTAAATAGCTTGAAGATGAATACATTCCCCATCTGTGTAAAAATCCTCTGAAGTAACGTATTAAAGCACAATTATCAGCAATCAATAGAAACTAAATTGTCATTCCCAACTACATTCCATACATTAAGGCAGAAACGACAGACCTACAAATGGTTACAAAACAAGATAATTGGATCTTTTCCCACAGAAAGTCTCACCAACAGTTAAATTTCAACAGGGATGAGTTGTTTTAAGATCTACGTATTACTTTTCCAAGTGGAGTGGCAGGGACCATCAAAATAAATGCACAAATGAATAGATAAATAACGCAAGGCATGTGTGAGTGGAGGACAAGAATTTGTAAATTCCTAGGAATGTCCCTCAATGTCTGAAATATAACTGAAATGCATGACCAAGACCATAATTAAGACCTCAGTCATTCTGCATTCAGGGACTCATTTACATTCTGTCAAACTTACTGCTGTCTAATATTGTCCTTTATGACCAAAGTTCAAATTACAAGACAAAGTTTACAATTACAAGACTGGAATCTACGCTGATCAATCCAAACAAAAACACGTTCTAATTACTTTCTCGGAAGAAATATAAAGAGCTGCACTCTGATCTATGGGCATAGTCAAATCTGTCTCTTGATGTCTCATGATTCATTGGATTTGTTGGCATTGCTTTTCTTATTTACATTGCTTATTCCAAGGTTGACTCTTATATAACAGTTGATTGAGGAACAACCGTCTGCACAAAGAGCAGACAGATGAGGAGAGTTTGTTCACGTAGCATACCACATGTTCTCACATTTCGGTCCTTAACAGGGAAACACACTTTCCAGGTAGTGGAAGATTATTCAAAGCATTTTGACAGTTTAAGCTTTTAGTGCCGTCATCACTCGAAAAGAGTCAGTAAACAAATTAAGTTTGTGTGACTTAGACTGCAGAAAAGGCATGATGTGATGTGATGTGTGTAAAAGAATTTAACACAATGAATTAATCATCTCATATGAACTGAAGTCTGAGTCTGGGCAGTAACACATGTCAGTCCTGAATGCAAATCGATATGTAAAATATGGAAATAACACAGTCATATCAAATACACCGGAAGATGTAGAATTCAACAAACTGAAAATTTATAAATATGTTTGGTCACTTTTAAACCTTTTTTTTTCTCCAATTTGGCAATAAATCTGTGTTTTTGATTTCCTTGTACTGGTTTTTCCCAGTTGTTAAATTTTCTGGAAAATCAATGCTGATATTTGTTAATAGCAGGCACCTACCTTTTCTTCCAGTCATAATGTTTTTATATTTTACAGTTGTGATGTTTGATGTCTTGTCACAATTTGTCTTTGTTAATATGATTTGCTGTTTCTTGTTGCATTGTTTTGATTAGCAGCTGTTTTCCTATTTGCTGTGGTGATTTGCACTTCAGGGTCGACTGAATGTTGGAAAATCACTTTTAGCAAAGAAAAACTAAATTAATTGCACAATGAATATAGTAGAAGAAGATTCTTTGAACAAATTTGATTTGAAAGAAAATATGCCAAAAAGTGACTATTGATCCTGACACATGTGCATTTTTGGTTGACAGCTCAGGAGATATCTTAATCTTGCTTGAGACCTTCGAATGTCAAGATTCATTTCTTTGTGCTGCCATTGGAGTGATATTATTATGGTTGGGAAGATGACAGTCATATCAATTATGCATAAGGTGAGAGTGTGAGGAAGGCATCTATGCAAATCAAGCTCACCCCATGGATTGCTGTGAAATAAATGAAAATGTTCTTTGAAAGTGATGAGTTCAGGTAAGTTATAAACAGTCAGGCTCTGGAATGTTCTGTGACCATCCACCTACAAAAAAAGCACTGCATCATTTTGACTGCGTAGGTCTCAAATTTTTAGTCTCATCATCTTAATTTTTGCCATTTTGAAGGATAATTCATGAATACAAACCAGAAAAAAAGGAAGCTGTGCCCGATGTGAAATCATGCAACAAATTTAGTTCATCTATTTTTTATACTTTCATTTTTATGTGGTGCACACATCATCTCTTCATGTCAAATCTGTTAAAGGAGGATTTTGGATAGTCAAATATCCACATTTCTACTGACAGCATGATCAGTAGACTAATTCTATTCATGACTGCATGACAAATATACATTCAGTTAGCTAAGTGCAGCATAAATTGGTGGCTGTTCCGGATTTGTCCAAAACTCATAAATCCACTTAGCTGCAGTCTGACATATCATTAGGCAACAAAGCATAAAAAATGTGTTGTGTTGTAATGCTAGGCTCTCACCCGCTTCCTGTCTTTGTGCTAAGCTAACAGCTACATCATATTTATCATATAGACCTAAAGTCAATCCTATTCTAAGGCTCATTTCTGGATTTTGATTCCAAAAGAAAATCTGGACTTTTGGTCCATTCCATTCCTCAGTGTGTTATTTTCAACAGCATTTCACAGTTTCATCAGTAGTTGAGGAAAACTCAGTCATGATGATAACTTAGAATGGACGACTGAGTAATCAGAGCATCAATCTGCTGTAGAAGATTGTGGGATGCTGTTGAAAGCGCCTAGAGTCAAGATTTTCTTTTTCTCAAAATCACTAACAGGATTTTTTCACACAACATCAATCTAATTTTATATCTGTCTCAAGAAAAAAAAAAACCTCTCACCTATTTTTTTGATCAAACATGATAAAATATGCCTCCATTAGAACACACTGTAATTCAAAAGCAAAATCTGTGTTACCATGGAAACAAATATAGTCTGTCCTCTCATTTATCTAATATATGTTTTACATCTCAGACTCACTCCATATAAAATATATATATATATAAAATAAAGGTTAGAGAAGAGATGGATGTTTATATGTAATGTGTCATATGTTCAAAGGAAAAAGGGAATAAGTCAGAGCTGTGTGTATGCAAACAGAAGACAGGTTTACTTTACAGAGAGCGGATGGTCGGTTGTTCTCTTGCTTGTTTACCGTATCCCTTTCTTCTCGCAACCCTTCTTTCTCTAAAAATGCTTGTTGCAATCTGTCTTCTTCAACCTGATTCCTGAGCTGGACATTCAAACACCAACAGCTCCTCCAGCAGGTGGAAAAAAAGAGTGTGTGTGTGTGTGTGTGTGTGTGTGTGTGTGTGTGTGTGTGTGTGTGTGTGTGTGTGTGTGTGTGTGTGTGTGTGTGTGTGTGTGTGTGTGTGTGTGTGTGTGTGTGTGTGTGTGTGTGTGTGTGTGTGTGTGTGTGTGTGTGTGTGTGTGTGTGTGTGTTGGGTAGTTAAAGATGAACTACCTATCTCAGCCAGACTATCTTTTAATTTTATCACTTCATGTAGGCCATGAAATAATCAAGAGGCAAGCAAAATACTTTAATGTATGTAAGCCGGGCTGTACGGTGGCGCAGTGGGTAGCAAGGCGGTTGCGGGTTCGAGTCCCGCTCTGTGCGAAGTTTACATGTTCTCCTCGTGTCTGCGTGGGTTCTCTCCGGGTTCTCCGGCTTCCCCCCCCCACCTCCATAACCATGCGCTTCAGGTTAATTGGCCGTTCCAAATTGCCCGTAGTGTGTGAGTGTGAGCATGCATGGTTGTCTGTCTTTGTGTGGCCCCGCGGTGCACTGGCATCGAGCCCGGAGTTTGCTCCGCCTCACACCCTAAGACAACTGGGATAGGGTCCAGCTCCCCGTGACCCGCTATGGCGGATAAAGCGGTTTGGAAGATGAATGAACGAATGAATGTATGTATGTATGTAAGCCACAATTAATCTTCCATATCCATTCGCTGGAAAGAGATGAGGTAACCTGCTTTTTTATTTTGGTACCTGCATGATCTGAAATCACTCGTGAGCTTTTCATGTCAAACAGATAAATTCTTCCTGCAAAATAACATTATATACATCTTTATGCACATTTGAAACACGCAAGGATGCTATGAAATATCTGTAGTGACCCTCTTTTTATCCTGAAATTGCTGCGCTGTAAGTGAATCACATCAATTTTGAGAAGTTTTCAACAACTTTATCAGTTACTTTCAATTTTAGCTTCATGGATGGTAAAATTATCAGTTACTATGACTGCATATTTCCTAGAAATAAAAATGAAAAAATGGCCGGTCATATTTAGTATTTTAAAACATTTTAAAATATTTAGTAGAATTCACTTGAATAATGTTTGGCTTTACTTAGTATACAGTGCAATGATTGACAAATAAATAAATAAATACATAGGTCTTATTTAATCTCACAGTAAAGTTCATGCAAGTTGTAAAGAACTTTGGTCATTTGTTTATTTGTTCAGCAGACATTTGTTCTGCAGTACCTCCAATAACCGCCAGAGGGAGATCCTTTCTTTTCTGTTGTGTTTTTTTAGTTCAGGTATACTGTAGCTAATATCCAGTGATCTGTGATGTGATTTCAAATGTGAATGTGACTAAAGCAAGGAAAAATTCAGCACATAAACATCACGCAATATCACCTGAAAAGCAGAAAATCTTGTAAATCAATAACGTCCCATTGGGGGGTAATTCTAATTTAGAGCATTTTGATGTGACTAGCACTCAGCGCCTAGCCTAAGTGTCAAATACCCCATTTTACTGTTTACGTTCTCTCACTACAATGTTTTTATTCAGTTTCAAGTACTGTAAGTGAAATTATTTATTTCCAAACAGTATATTTTTCAAATAAAAAATAAAAAACTGAAACATTATGAAACCCTTTCCCTTTGTCAAATCTCATTTCAATTTACAATATGAGCCTCAGCAAATCTTAGTTTGGTGGTATGTGTAAAAATCAAGGATCAGAGAATTTTAATATTATATATCTGTTTAGAAAGGTGCCGTAGTTAAATAAGGAGGAAAACAGATGAGGAATTTACAGGGTTGAAGATGAAGTTAAAGCGCAGCTGCTGATAAAATAAAAAACAGCTGTACAGAATGGGACAATAGTTCTCAGGAATGCAGCTTTTTGGAGAGAGGGAGATGTTTATTGTGTTGTGCCAGGAGGATAATCTCATAGTCATAAATGGTAAATTATTGTTAACTTCTTGTTACCACTTATGCTAGGTCCTCATATTTGTGATGGGAAGGAAATCTTGTAGGCAGTGGAGCCTTTGAAGGTAAGAGCATCATGCTGTCATCATACGGTCGGTGGCTCAAGCACCCGGCTCCCCTTAGTCATTAAGGAAAATACCAGCTTGCTTCAGGCGCTCTCAAGGATGCTGTCCACTGCCCCTCAGGCATGGATAAAAATGCAGTGAAAATTTTCCACTCTGGGGATCAATAAAGTACAAACTAAATTAAAAAAATTACACCTGCCATCCATGAAGAAATTTTGACACACCATCAAGATTGCCCTTGTGTTCCTTCTTTTGGTTATTTTGCTGACTGTTATCAGGAACACTGCTGACTCGGTTTCCACTGACTCCTGGGCCAGGAGAGCAAATATTTAATACTGGTTAACATCCTGTTGAAGGAGGAATTTTTTCCCCCATTTTCTCTAACATTGTGCAAAAAAATTACAATAGAGGTGGCAGGAGTTCAGTCCATGAAGTCTCGGGCTGGGGACCGGAGGGCGGCTAGTTCGAGACCTGTGTGGTCTAAAACATTTGGAGTGTGAACTGGCATTGGGAAGTGCCAGTTCACCTCCTGATCACTGCCGAAGTGCCCGGGAGAAAGGCACTATCCCAAAACAAGTTGCTCATTGGGGGCACCACAAAGGAGCTGCCCGCCACTCTACCTCCCCATCATTTGCATGCCTACAGGCCCTTTGTGTGTGTGTTCATATGTGTGTGTTACCGGCCTGTACCCACATATATACAGTATGCGTGTTATTAACGACTAATGCTAGAATGGACAAATAATTTCCCATATGTGGGATTAATAAAGTTCATTTCATTCATTCATTTACATTTCTAACTCCCCCATCTAAAAAAGACGTTAATCTAGTCAACTTAAAACTAGGAATGTGAGTTTCTGGTGACACAAGGACGTGTGGTGTTGATTTTGTTGCAAATAGATGTGATATGCTCAATTTTGTTAAATCTGGAAGTCAGGTAATCATTGCACAGAAGCTGGTGTGCAGCTTCACACCACAGGTCACACAAATGATGCATTCCAGACAAACAACCCATCAGATGTTCATGAGTCTTTGGAACAGGATCGAGTCATGAAGGCTTCAGCTAGGCAGGCAGAGATACAGTATGTGCTTTGCTGAATGACTGTTTAACCTTTTTTTGCCATCTTACATCACAGATAAGTTGTTCGCTAGAAAATATTCGCACCAATACTTAACAGAACCTTAAACACATCATAACATCTGGTCCTCTGTTCTTCCACATGCTTTATAATTAATACTATTAAACTTGTTTGTTTGTTTTTCAGTAAAACATTTATTTGTCCATAATAGCAAGAGCATTTATGGTTTGCATCACAATGGCAGACTCAACTTCCTCATTCTCACCTTATGACCTTCTACAGCAACACCTTCCACTCAAGTTTGAACTTGTGGGACCGGGAGATCCTGTAATAGGGATGTCTGCATATTGTACTGCTTGTCACCTCTCTAACTAGTAGCTGCGCATAAAAGCAGCACCCCTGATTGGCTCAGCAGTCTTTAGTTGTCTTTAGTCTTTAGTTAGTTTAGTTTCCATAATTTGAGCCTCTGTTGATCTCAGTCTGGCCAATCATCCAGCGAACTCCAACCGAAGCTGAGAAGGAAAGATTTAATAAAGGTATAAGAACATCATTCGACCATGTCAAAACAAAAAAAAAAAAAAACAATGACAGGTTTTGAGATCATGTACAGACTGCATTTTTTCTGTGATAAATATCTTTACATTTTAAAGAATTGTCCCTCAAAGTATGACTTTCCTTCAGACTTCCACCACATTGTTCAATTTGTCACTGAAATTGGAGGCTGACGAATACATCCGTCAACAACCATGTCTGGAGAAAATCAAGTTTTGTTCCAGTTTAAAAGATAATCATTAATAGATATTTTAAAATGGGCTTGTCTCCCTAAAAAAAAAGAAAAGACATTTGTCTCTTTAGAAACTAAATGAAAACTGTGACAAAATCTGGTTTTGTGTGAATGAAAACTATCAAAAGGATTTCCTGCAAAGACTCTTGCATCAGTCACTTTGCAAAATCCCTTTTGCACATTATGAAAACAGTGACATGCTGTTGGAGACATTATTTATCTATGTAACATCTCAGTTTACTGCTCAGTTGAGCAAATTTTAACTAAAAATTGATCACATGTCTGAGTGTTGTTAGGAACATGCTGCCAAACTGATGATTTTTTTTTTTCCAAAAGGGGGGTACTTACTTTCGATTTGTCAAATCTGCTGCTTTATGGAACATTTAAAACAGAAAGGAGCTGGTTAAAATGAGGGAAGGACTGTGACACCCACTTCAGGGTGACGATTTTAAGCATTAATACCTGAAACTAACCTGCAGAACATAAAGCCAAAGAAGCAACGATTGTAAGGACAGATCCAGAGCTAGCTAGCTGATAGCAGAACAGGCCCAGTGGGTAGACGAGCAAGCAGATCCAGAACAGCCAGTTCACCAGGGCCCAAGGTGGACATGGAGGAGTCACGGTGGGACCAGGGAAACGCCCTGTCTTCACGTAGTGCTCCTGAAAACTATCCTGTTCAGATACAAATGCAAGCACAATTCAATAGCAAAGTAGTTAAAAGAACAACAGAAGTTGGTTCTAAATTAAGTTTTTTTTTTAATATCTTTAGAAATTGTCAAAAAAAAAAGACAAATATTTACAACCTTCTTCCATATTAACACCAGCCAGTTCAGATGAATGAGCTGCAGAGGTCATGATGTGAAGACCGTAGAACTCGAGGTAAATTCATCAAACACATCTTGAACTCAGGGTTTTCCCACAGTGTTTTTAAAAACACTGTAGGAGAAACTCTATTCACTAGATACGACCAACTTCAACACCCGCTAACCTTTTCTTGGTAGAGTTTGTGGAGCCAGGCACCACACTCTGCTTCATCCTCCGGTACCAGCTCTAGAGGGATTCTCCTGCAAGACAACAGGGAAATGAAATCTCTCAGTTGGATGATCAACGCCAGATAAATGGTCAATGTAATGTAATAGTCATAGCAAGAGGCTTCTTTGTACCTTACATATAAGTCTGCCTGATATTTCTTGCCGTTAAGAACTCCAAGTAAGCTGGGTGTTTCGTTGTCTCTGAAGTTCAATGTGGTATCATAAATAGCGGCAACTGGATGAGGCAAAGCATACCGCAGCAGTTACAGGTAGCTGTCAACCTCATTTGATTGTCAAATCAGGATTTTCTCTTTCACAGGCATCCAGCTCACAGAGCCAGACATTTGCATGTGATCATCTTTACCAGTGACTGATACTCACCTACTCCTCTGAGGTTTTGTACAGTTACCCAGAAACCTTTGGTCCGAGGCAGAAGATGATACTTCAGTTTAGGTAGACCTTTGCTCTCAGCCACCTGCATGCTGATCTGATGCTTCTGTGGTGTCATGCGTGTGCCCTCACAGTAAAGCAAAAACTATCGCCAGGAAAGAAATTTAAAATACAAATGCAAAATCACACGTGATGTCACACAAGGGATAATGTATTACTCTCAGTTCTGTCTTGTTTTTATAACAAAGCTGAAACGTACCCAGTAATTTTCTGGGTAGTCCCGCAGGTTCTGCAGACTCTGAGCCACAGTCCTTCGGTCCTCCTCCCACTTCCTCTTGCAGAACACTATCTCCAGGAAGTACCACATCCAGCCAATAATTGGAATATAACTTAACTCTTTTTTGGCCAAAACTTTTGAGCTCTAGACAGTATCAGAATTGACAGCATTTTAAAAAAATTGAACGACAGAACTGAAATGCAATAAATAAAAATGAGGAATATACAAAAAGGCGAAGAAGAAGAAGAAGAAGAAGAAGAAGGAATATACAAAAAGGCTTAGTACTAGGACACTTTCTCTCTTACCCCAAGAACTCCAAACTTGTCACAGAAAGCCCATCCACACAGGAAGTCTATCTCAAAACTGTGGTTCATAACCACAATCGCATTCTCTTTTCCATACAGGTGATGGGTTTTTGGGTCTGTGTAGAGCGTGCATTCTGTCCCAGACCACCACTCCAGGATTGCCACCAACTCTGAGTATCATTCAGAAACAACAACATTTAAAAGATGCGGTAAAAGGAATCAGGTTTCATGTAGGCTAATTAATAGCCCAACTATATGCATGCAGAGTTTAGATCCTCAATGCTGCCTCCAAGGCAGTTACCACAGATATTATTTCTTCCTTGCAGCATTGCTAAGACAATGAAATCAGTACCAGCATCATCTAAGTGACGGAGACTAAGTGTAATACTCACGGCTGCTAACACAGTAGCCCAGCTTGACGTTGATCCTTCGGGCCAGCTGCTTGTTGCCCAGCCATAGAGGTAAAGTGCAGATCTGCAGGAGGTTGATGATGAGGCCACTGGCCAGGAACACAAAGCAGATGAGAAGCTGGAACAAGAACTGTGACTTCAGCAGCTGCAGGAGGCCCATGGTTCTGCAAATTTGCAACAGCATTACAAAACAGCCATAACATACATCCACTATGAGAGGACATCTTTATCACCAGTGTTGCCCTGACATAACATATGGCCTGATCTTACACGGACATTTCTCTTGACTAACTTTATCTGATGAATGGAGTCTTTGAGCTGGGCCGTTTGTTTCTGGTAATGCATGAAAGATGAGTGACTGGGAGCACAGCAGACAGAGGTTGGGTACAAGAACTTTGATTTCACCGAACATACAAACCTGTAACAACTTCCTAATTTTGTGCATCAATCATATTTGCACAAGGGCACACAATGTTCTGGACAACATTTCCAGCAGAAGTAAAATACAAACCTGTGTGTCTCTATCACCAGAGCAGTATGAGGTGTTGAAAAATGATCCAAATGTGAGGAACGCTTAGCATTATTTCAGCAAAAGTTAATATTCATTTAAATTTGCGTTAACAGCACATGTAGAGTTTACCTTGACTGCTGAAAGTCCCGCCCCTCAAAACTTTAACCTAAACAATTACACTGTTCAATGATAAATTAATAAAATAAAATAAAATGAGGCTGCGCTCATTTATGTGTCCATGTCACCAGTGGTTTGACTTTCCCCGCTTCAGATTGAGCTCTGGACTAACATAAATAGTCGCCCACTCTTGCGAAAGAAGCCGCACCCGTCGGGCAGCCGCGCCCGAGCAGGAACGAGCGCTTCGTTTCCTTGTAGAAACCAGGGGAGTGCGGCTCCAAAGATCGTCTATGCTTTGCAAAGATCGTCCGAATGTAGCGAGAGCGTAACGAATAAGAAAACTAAGGACTACAGAAAACATAGCAACTGCAGTACTGTATATCCAATCTGAACGGTGATCGATTTCGTGAAATCTACGCTTTATCAACGTAGACATTCTATTTCATCTGATATGCGTTTACTTCGTCGATGACTTGGAATAAGTATTTATTTTATGCATAAACTGCTTGAACTAGGCTGCAATAATGTCCTATTTCCTGATGCAGTTTTGAGATCACAATTTCTGAGAGAGCGTGGCCTACTTTTGAGTTTAACATCTAAGTGGAAAACACATGCGCAGTCGTTTTCAGGAAACAAAAACAATCTCCTCGATTCATTTCGACTGAATCTGAGTCATAGCCACGGCCACGCAGATGCGTCCCATGACAGCTCTTCAGAACGTTTCCATTATATTGGACTTTGTGTGACACTGAACAGTATTGGTTCTTGGTGGACAGCACCCCCTGCTGGACGAGTATCTCATGTGCACAATTAATTATAGACAACCGTTGTCCCTCAGTCAGTATTTAAAGGTCCCATATTGTGCTTTTTTTAAATTCATGTCATTCATTTCCAGATGTCCAATTACACTGTATTTGAAATGTCTTGTACCAAAGTGATCGCAAAGAATTTAAAACGCACATTGTTTGCAAATGGGACAAAAATCAGTGGCGACGAGAGAAGAAGGAAAGTTTTACTTCTGTAACTGTGGGAGCTCAATTCTGGCTGACTTGTTAACATGCATGTATTTTTTTTAAAATTGGCTGTTTATAATAACCAAATCAAACAGAGCATTTTTATTTGCTAAATACAACATATATTACATATACGTGTAAACCTTTAAATACAATGCAGTCTTATCTGACTGTGACCTGTTGCATATGTGATGAATAGTCAGACAAAATTCTTCAGGAATCTTAGCTCTTTCCACGTGGACAAATGCTTCCTGTTCAGGAATATTCTCAGGCAAATTTCTATACTTTATACTCTATAGAGTTAACTGTTTGATTTTGTCATTTCATACAGCTGATAAAATGGCGATTAAAATTTACATGAAATGGCAGTTGATTATATTTGCATCCACGTACCTGTCCATCCTCCGAGTTACCAAAACACAATCTACTTTGAAATATTCACTTCAGTACTCTGTTGTGTAGGACTAGATGTTCATAGTCCTGCACATGAACATCGTATTAAATTATCAAGTAGGATGACTTTAACTTCTCATTCAAGCAGATTATATTTTGCCTAATCTTAAATATAACAGAGAGTGCTCATAATAAGTGTCCCAAAATGCTAATTAATGACTTCTGGAGTATTTCTTTCCTTTCATGTCTTTCACTGCCTTATGATATAATAAAACTCCCTTTCCAGCTGCAAAGTTTAATAAAACAACAAAAGTTAATTGATGTTTTATAAACATATAACTTTAAAACTCCACATTGAAGTGAAGCAAGCATTCAGGCATGCCAGGTTTTACTCAGTTAATATTTGCATCTGCATGAGTTGGTTCCTGAAAATTGAGATACACTTTCTCCTCCTCTCACAGAAAATATCATTCCTCAGCTGAAAGCAACATAGAGTTGAAGTGGAAACAGTTACCCTCAATATTTTTCCTGGTCGATGTTAAACCCACTACATTCGACTTTAATCGTCATTTCATTTTGACCAAAAAGAAAACTATCTCAGGCTTTTTTTCCCTCTTGCCAGCCCTGGAGGGAAGTAAAGATGCCTTGAACACAGCTGAGTTAGATGCGAGAAACAAAATAAATTTACTGACGCACATAGCGTGAATAAAAAATATGTCAATGTTTCCATTGTTTGCACACATTTTCTGTTTTATCTGCAAAAGGCTAAGTTGCTATTTATATGGAACAGCCATGCCAAACCAAACAGTATTTAATTGTTTTTCTTTGCAAACTAGAGAACCTTAAAAGAAGGTCAATGGTGTACAGTGACTCTTCCACTTTGGAGGATGGTGAGAAGTCTTTCCAAGCATTTTACAGGTCTCAGAGTGCTTCAGACCTCATGTCCTTTAAAACTGAGTAACCTTGAAGAGAGGACATGCCTTTCTGATGAGGGCTAAAGACACAGTAAAGTAACTAGGTAAACCATTTTATGTTCAAATACCAAAGACAGTGTAAAGACACTCAAGGGAATAATGTGCCAAGCTACTTAGCTACAGAGGTGAGGAAGCACAGCAGGGTTTAAACTGTTAGCTGAAGTGAAGAAGAGTTACTTTTGTGCATGGTGTGTACTCACCCCACAGCCACATGAACAGTTAGACAAATAACTCACCACAATGTCATCATTTTTTGTCAATCTGTTCCAAAATACTGTATCTATTACACACGTGATACAGCTAAGGTTTTGTCTTTGTTATCTGGTTGTTAGAATGTTGGTACTCGCGCTGCAATCATGTATTCTCTTTCCGAATTTACATAATCTTATGCCGCATGTCCCAGTATGATATTAATACAGAAGAATATGGTTCACATTTCTCTATAAATTAACTGCTAAATGGAAAACATAAATTCTGATAAAACCATACATTTTGACTTTGATTGTTAACCTGGCAAGTCCAACACTCAGCATTCCTCCTAGCCAGGCAGGAGTCTCAGTGAAATCACACTGACTCTTCAGTGGAAAACTCTAGTTGATATGAGAGTATTACTGGATTTGTTTGGAGGGGGCATTTTACCACTGTAAATGACCATTTTCCAAGTAACGTCATGTCTCAATAGAAGAGTTACGTTTCACTGTTGCTTTTCTTAGGCATTTCTTATACACTGGTGATATATTAAAAATTCAAGTTTGACTCTTGACATTTGTTGTGCAATATCCCCCTACTCCTGTTTATTGTCTACTTTTAAAATAGGATGAGAGGCGTTAATTTTTTTTTTTTAAAGACAAATCATCCTGGCTAAGTCAAACTAAAGAGCAACTATAACAAACCAGGGCTACATCCTTCTTTAACATTTGGGAAGGCTTCCCAACAAACACCAAAACATCTGGTTTTATTCTTTTTGCAGAACATCCTTTAAGTAACTGATTCTCCCTTTACTTTTTTACTTATAGAAATTATTTAGCCACCCATATGAAAACCAGTCAGCAGCTGATATTTTTTAGCCAAGATTAAATCACATCACCGTTGCCAAAGCCAACATCTTTCAGCAAGGAAGAACTATACTTTTGGCTCAGCAACACAGGGGTGATTTGCACAAACATTCTTTAAGAAGAATGCGCTGAGGATCAAGCAAAATCACGGCATAAGTGTGATTTATGAGCCATTTTGCGTCAATAGACTGTGACTGGCTTTTTCTTTCTTTTTTAATCTGAAGCAAATGAACAGTCAACCCCTTAGCATGCCTCTGTAAGGTCAGCAGACGTTTCAAAATCTTCCCTCAAAGGCTTTGAGTCTCACCATGACAGTGCCTACGTGCTTATTCGACATTATGCGCTAAATTTATTCACTGAAATACAACGTGGCCAGGTAACAGTGATCTAAAGTGTGACGAACAAAGAGTAGCCTCACAGTTTCACAAGAAATGCGCTGCAAGTGTTTTGACCAGACAGCACAGTCACTCTGACTTGGAAACTATGTGACTACTTGAGTGCAAATGGTTTGAATCAGGAAGAACTCTGACCTCAATAAAGTTGTGTTCTTTTATATTTTGTACAGGCTTTAATAATGAAAGCAGTAAATGTGATTAAATTATTATGAACAACTGGGTCTTGGAGTGTCATAAAAGAGAGAAAATGTGTTTGTATTTTCAGTCATTGTCCTCTTGGACATTGAATATATATGCATGAAAAATTAGATATCAGAAACATTTCATGGAACATGAAGTTAATGTGACACAGTACATATGTGCATCAAGCCAGTAATGAAGTCCTGATGCATGGAGTGTCTGTATACTATTTATATTTGGCATCCCAGTATCAGAGAAACTCTGGGCCCCACCGACACATCCGACTGTCAGTGAGATGCTGGAGGATTTGCTGGAGGCACTTCTACGCAGCTCTCTGGGACTCGTGCATGAGGCCTGACTTGAGCCAAAACCTTCTGGCTCAACTGAAGCTATCTGATGTAATGCCATAGCCAAACCGGAGAGGACCGAAATACTGCATGGTTATGCAATGACATGTCATCTTAATTTTAACTTTTACTCTCTGATAGCAGATGTGGAGACTAGAATTTAAATGCTTGGGAAAGAAAAAAAGATTCAACATGAGGTCATGTGTTGCGAGCTCTTCATGCTCTTCTTCAATGTGGGTCTGGTCAAAATGTAATTGTTGCAGCAGCACAAAAGCAACCTGTATTTTAGAGGACACCAGGCCCATTTCGACACAAAGTATAACTTCATGATTGTTTATGTATGTCGTCAATATTTTGTTTATTATTGTCTTCTCAACATGTTCTTCTCCAGGACATTTTTAAATTTTATCAGATGTGACTTAGTTACAGCAACAGATGAAATACTCACATGTTGTTCAGCTCTGTTTTGCCTGTATTATTTACTTGAATATTATTGAATGTTCTTTTAACTTTTGCTTTTTACATTTCTAATAGAAAAAATGTGCGTTTTAATACAATAAAACTCTGTTGTTCCTCTAACTCTGCAGACCATGTAAGTGTCTTTCAGTTCATAGGTTTGGTTTCACAATAAAAAACTTCTTAGAGCTATCAGCTGTATCATATACGGATGCTGCAGGCAGCTTCTATCAAAATAGCTCTGATAAGTATCCATGCACACTCCTAAATGGGAGTCAAACATAAATACTGTAGCTAAGCACGTGAGCAGATGGGATACAGAGGTAGTAACTTGCTAACACTTTTATGCTGCAAAGTAGAGCAGTTAGAAGGTGAGTAACCAAAAGGCTCTTAATGACTAAAACTGAGTTTAAAAAATAAAGACTATCCTAATAATAGCTTTATTTGAATGGATTAGCCTATCAAAATTACCTTTAGAAAATTCACAAAAGTAACATAAGAACCAATGAAAATCTTGTTTGATTTTCTGTACAGACATTGTGGTTTGACTTCTATTTAAATTTGCAACAATGAAGCCAAGCTAAATCTTTACCTAAATCCCCCTGAATCTCTCTTTGTCTCTACCCTCTGCTGTCCCTCATGATGCTAAAGGTTCCAATATTTATTTGGTAATGGCTAGCAACCTTTATCCTGTTGGTGGCCAGGAAACGTAAAATAAGTTTGATTTCTGGATTTCTGCAGCATAAAATTGGAGCCGTTAATATGAACCAAGACAATACAAGCTGGAAACTATAGACAATTAAAGATGGAGGAGCTGCAGATGTAGGTGATAAATCTGTAGGTTCATCAGACTTCTGATATCCATAATTCAAAATTAGTCATAGAAACGTGATAAGTTTCATGTCATTGTCAATGTACCCTATCCACAAATATTAATACAGAAAAAGTCTGATTTGTGTAAGAATACTGCATACTTTTAAATAGTATTAAAACTAGTTTGGCAAGAAGTTCGGAAAACTCAGATTTTCCAACATCTTTGTAATGGGAAAATAAAAATTAAAAAAAAAAGAGAGGAGTGAAGTACTCATATCTTCAAACAGCTTTCCATGTATATTTCCGTGAGTGAATGTTCCATTACAGCAGAGAGCAAAAATGGCTGAAAAACCCATCAGAGATGTAAAAAGATATGGCATGATCAGTTGTTTCCACTGGTGAAAAAGGGGAGGGGAGCATGTAGCATTGTAGTCTCACTCATCAAAAGTAAGCATTGCACTGTCTTCCTCCCTTGTCCTGTTCATCCATCAGGCCTGAAAAGCCTCTGCAGAACTGACATCAACATCCTGCACATGCCTCCACAAACTAAATATGGATTAGTTATAGAAGATATTCATATCAGTAATGGGTTTTTTTTCTATGTAAAAAAAAAAGATTACTTTGTATGGCTTCAGGTTGACTTCAGCTTTTGCTGGTGCCAATTTTTCATTACCTCCTAAAGATGTTTACAGTCACCCTTTAAATATGTTAAATGTTTATCAGTGTTTTTCTTCTTCTTTTGCGATAGATGTGAGCCCTTCATGGGAGTCTTTCTACAAGCCACCGTTAACAAAAGTTGAGAATCTCCAATGGAGAATTTTACACGCCGCTGTGGCCGTCAAATTTTGTTTCCAGTTTCAATCCAAATATGTCAGAAAACTGTTCTGTTCTCGCATAGAAACGGTTTTTCACTGCTTCCTAGAATGTCAGACTCGACAATCTTTAAGAAGAATGTGTCAAACAAGAATCAGAATCAATTTCAACTATTTCACAGCTATGAATGATTTACATACTTTAACAAACCTATGGTGTGTCAAAGGTGTCTTCAAATTTTATCTCTGGAGAGGCAAAACTCGCAATTTATGTGACCAGAAAGAGGAGAATTGAAAACAATACCGTTCAAGAAGCAGCTACTGTTCTTTGCTGTAACATCAGATGTCGCTTAAAACTAGAATTTGGTTTCTATAAAATGACAAAAGACCTGAATAACTTTAGGAACATCTGGTGTTACAAAAATGTCCTATGCACTTTAGTTGATGATCACCTCACTTTTGCAAACTTCCTGATATAATGAACTATTTTTTAAATTGTATTTCCTTTTGTTTATTGGTGTTTAGTGTTTTTGAAGTTTCATCTAAGAGAAAATTGTAAAATGTTCTGAATGTGATTAAAGTGTTTTTGCAAAAAGTCTTCTTCTTCTTCTTCTTCTTCTTCTTCTTCTGACATCGTAATGAATTTGAATATTCATTCAAGACATCAAGATTCTGTGTTATCAAGAATCCATTGGCTAACCTTTTACTACACTTTTCTTTACATTTTTTTCCTTCCTTTTTTGAATATCATTTATTTATGTTTTTACTTTGTTGATCATTTAACTGTAACTGAAGATTTAAAGGATAATGTTTTTTCACCAAAAATTAAATAAAGTGTCCATTGGCTGTACTTCAGTTTAAAGTTCAATAATTAATGGACTAAGTTCTGGTGATCATTTTATACTGATTATAAATGATTTTTTTTTCTATGTCATCTTCTACTTTGAGATGATTCAGCAACATGCCGGTCTGTCTTCACTGTTATTTCAGGTGCAGTTTGAATATAAATCAATGCTTTGACACTCCTCCCCATGCCCATGCCAGCACACTCTGCACCCATCACCGAGCATGGCACAGTACATGTGCGGTTTGCAGCTGGAACATATTAGTCTGTCACAAACACAATCTTGCTTTTCAACTCCCAGACAGACGTAGCGTTTAACTCCACACCAAGCAAGCCGAGTGACCCTTTAATTGCAGCATTCTGATGATGTCAGATTGTGTCTCATTTCACAATGGATCGTTTGTCTTTTGAACTCTACATGACTAGGACAATCGGCTACATTTGCACTGCAGCTTCCTCAAAGACACTCAAATAGCAAGAGTTCAGGTTGACTCCTCATTCAGATTTTCTCAAACAGCTGAGCCTTTCAACAGCTATCACATTTCTTTTGGGAGTGGAAAGTTTTGGAAGTCCTCTGGCACAAGATTAATGCTTCTTTGTTCCAACACAACAATGCAAAGCCAACGTAGATTTCCAAATTTCAAACAATTTCATGGAAGTTTACATTCCTGGGCATTAAAAACAACAGGGAGTGATTTATTCAAAAGAAAAGGGGAGTGAGAGATATCTCACTTGCCTCTGCTTTCCACGAAGATATGAGAGGTGTATTTGAACTGAGTTTTGTGCATGTCAGATAAATCAGACATTTGGGGTGCTGTAGCTACAGTATATGAACTCTCTGGTTTTGTTTTGTGTGAGGTTACTACCAGGCCAAGACTTCACAACATGATTTAATGAGACCCAGTGCAGCTGTTCCCATTTTCACACCAGTGCCACCAGGACCTAAATTGAAACAAGCCTTGCTTTAACACCCTGGACTTTTTAGAGGATCACACTCAGATACTGACCTATCTGTGAATGTTGCAGTTGTGTTCTGGTTGAATGCACACTCCTAAAGATGGTTACTGTTTTCAGTCAAGCAAACATCCAAACATATAATCAGTGCTGCATGAGAAAACTTCCTGTTGTGCTTCACTCTGCTTCTTCTTCTTTCTTGCTTGTTGCCTGTTGAACAAGTCTCAGACTTCAATCACTAATAGTATATGAAGTTGAGTATCTCAAAGCCATGAGTAATATATCAAATATGTGCATTCATACTGACATCTTGGAGCCCTGCCTTGTCCTGCTTGACTTAAACTTGTGGCCTAACACTTTTGACACCTTTGTGTTCTGGGAGCAATGAGTGTGAGCCCCAAGGTTGGCAGAGAGATAGATTTTTTCCCAATGACTCAAAGAGCTTATGCTTATGCCTTAACTGCTTTATTCAGCATAGCAATTTCACTCATTTAAAGATCCAGCAACAACATTGAAGAAATGTTGATTTCCCTTGATTCTGGGCATGAGAAACCAATGTCTTAAGTCACATAAAATCAAATAAATGTTTCTGTTTGCACACTGGGTTGAGTGGCTGAATTTGACTTTCTGCATAAAAATAATAATTCTAAAACTAAAGGCATTAATAGTTTAATATGTGGGTGCCTTTTAGACAAAGCCCAGTCTACCTGTCTATAGTTTCACTACACACAGATGACATCAACATCAGTCATTTCACCTTTCAACCAGAAATCCAATCTATTAATTACAGGATACCTTTTCGAATGCTAATAATATTCCCTTCAGAATATTTTATGAGACACGTGCAACTTTTGATGACCTTAACATTATAAAATAATGAAAATATTTTATATTAATTTGTATATAAAATGTAAAAGTAGCATATAATTTAATAGTACTGTTTCTAATCTATAGTTCCAGTGGACTTTGCTTTGGCCAATAAAGAACAAAAGACTATAAAAATCTTTAGTTCTAGACTTGTTTGCCAGTAGAATTCATTTCACTTAGAGGCAGTGGGAAGGACAGCCTGAATTTTTGAATGAATAACCTGAAGAAAGACAAGAGTATGATATTTTGACAGACACATTAGTAAATGATACCAAAAAACAAGCGTAGGGGAAGGAATACAGGGGAAATGGAGTGCAGAAAAACTGAGTATAAATTTCCTCCCCTAATGGTCGCACAGCATTGGGCATGCTGTTATTTCACACTCTGGTGACTAAAGGGAACATCTAAAGGGAACATCGCTCACAGAGTAATTCTCCTTTTGACCTTGTGCTTGAATAAGAGGCTCTTCTAACCACGCTCAGCTTCCAGTGCATCCCTATCTGCTGCAAAATCTGGTGCCAAACTCTGCATCTCCAATATAAATATCTAACATTAACCCTTAAAGTCTCTTCTCTAAATTCAGAAATTATGATCTCAATTCAAACTTTTTATTACAAAATGGTGAAACTGACTTTTCCCTTTCAGTTCATTGCAGCCATTGTGTGCAAAATAGTTTCTGATTACTAAATACTCACCTCAGCAGAAAATTCTGGTTTACAGTGTCATACATTGACATTCACTGGCAAAGCCCTATAAACCACCCTGGAACGTGTTCCAGGGTTGAAAACAGTCACCAGTGCCAGACCCATAGCCAAAATATATAGTCTTCAGCATTTGCCACGTGGACTATTCCAAGAGCCTCGATGCAGCACTATGCAAGCTAGGATTTCACTTCAACATTTTCCCTAATAGCACATTTTTCCCTTGCCCTCACCATCATTTATTTAACCCGTTCACTCCCTTCCACAAATTGAGACAAATGTCCTGGACCAAACCACGGACCAAACCTCGTTATCTCTAGCTGGGTTCTGCAAATATTATAATCTCTGCATTAATATGAGGGGAATTTAAGGTTTCCTTCATGTTTAATTTATATTGGCACACCCTACATGAAACACAAACCAGACAGTGAAGATGTGTATTTATTGGATGACTGCAGGAGCTATAACCAACAGGTTATGATCATGACAGACTTGTCCACATTCTAGTGATTAGATCTTTCTACCCATCAGTTTGACTCATTTTCAATATGTAATTGGCCATTGTTTTACATGTTTAATATATTTAATATACTGTATGTGGCTAAATATAAAATTAAAGTGAATGAGTCTGGGGCTGACAGCCACATTGAAACAGATAGTCAGAGAGCAGATTGTGTTATCTTGGATTAAGTGGTTTATGTGATTTGTAGGCAAGCAAAGAACTAGAAATAAGAGCTACTCTAATCTTTGAAAATTTATTTTATCTAGTATTTCATACTATGAGGAGCAATCTTGGTCTCATGGATTTGTTATAGAGAAAACGAAAAACTCAGGATCCCTTGCCATAAGTGTATGGTATTCATCATTTAAGAGATTATTATTTGTTGTTAATTGCAATGCTCATTAACTGCATTTATGATAATACTTTATTTTTTAAAATGAACCTCTCTGGCACAAGTGAGGTAAAAAAAAAATACTTTCAAAGAATTCCTCTGATGTTGGTCATTATTCTGTGGCCATCTTTGTTTCATGCCAAAGGGTAGAAGATAACCAAAACAACTGAAGAGTTGATTGACCACAAAATAAAAACAAATTAATGTTTCAGAAGCTCTACGCCATTATTAAAAATGTTTCTAGAAGAAACCTTGGAACCCATTCCTGTATTTCTGTCATCCATCCATCCATCCATCATTCATCCATCCATCTTCAACCACTTATCCTGGGTCGGGTCACAGGGTCTGTCACCTTATCATGGTGGGGGAATATGAGTACCCGAATGATCCCAGGAGCTATGTTGTCAGGAGCTTTATGCCCCTGCTAGGGTCTCCCTCGGTAAAACAGGGAACTGTAGGGGATGGGTGCAGTGTGGATTGGGTGGCAGTCATCAGCATGGGGCTTGATGACCCAATCGCCAGACAGAGAGTCTAGCTCTAGGGAAACTTCATGTATCCCTCTCATTTCATCATTAACCCTCAAGTAATGGAAAAAACGGTGTTCAAATGATTTATTTATGAAAGAGAACAATTTTACACTAATGCTTGTAGAAAATGTATATTTAACAACAGAAGCATACAAAACAATGTACAGTTTGTGCATTACAAATTCTCGACAAATTGAACAATATTGAAACCAAACACAAACCAAACACAAGAACACAAACGCTATACAGACAGAATGATAACAAATCAGTTGCACACTGACGTATTCCTGATCCATACTTTACAGTCACACACTGATTTCAAAAACCTTCGTCAACATCCTTTTCAAACAACACACTTTCACAACATCTGTAAGTGATTCTTATGACTAACATATGAATGAAAAATAATTGCCATAAAATACTTCACATATTTTATGTTCATGAGTCCATCACTCATAATACCTGACTGTTGAGTTTGGTGTTTTTTTAGACATGAGGTCCAAAAGAAGGCACTTAAATCAAATTTAGATTCATAGTTACTATTACGTTGATCTACTTTTCCTTCTCCTTTGTGTTATAGTTTTTAATTGTATGTCAAAAAAAAACTTTATGCAGTGCCGGTTGCCCAATTCTCAGCCAAATTGGAAGATGGATCATTTATAAGCTTCTACAGAAATACAATGTATGAATCAAGAAATGTTCCACATGTACCCAAGTAATATATTATAATATATTAATGTGGGTACAATGAGGTCCTATCTGCACTAAGACAGAAAACAATGGCTTATTTAACATAACATCCTAAAATCTTTTTCAGTTTCTACTGCCACAGACATTCAGAAAGCATTTGTTTAGGTATCTGATGTCTTAAATCCAGCTATCTGAAGCTTATGGCCATTGTTCATGTGAATTATGGTTAGAACACTAACAAATAAAAGAAGTTTGTGACAACATTTTAACAAATGTAATTGTATAAAGTATTAACTTTATATTTGTGATATTCAATTATGCATTTTGTCAGTGTAAACAAATAAATAATTATTTACAAACTCCAGAAAAACCCAAAAGGAAAAAAAAAGCTAAGCATAAATAATTTACAAGAAGAATTATAATACAGTCTTAGTATAAACATCTTTGGCAGTTACTAAAATGACCTTTGTAATTGATCATTACGCTCTCCTTAAAAGACAAAAACCAAAGCTCGATCAAAGAGTAGAAATGGTTTATGGTTGGCATTTTATGACAAGTTTGGAAAATCACATGAACCGACCAAAAGATAAAGAACTGAGGAAATAACTTGCAGGAAAGCACACACAACATGTAAGTGGTTGTAAGAAGAGTAAAAAAAATGTGGATGTAGGTATTCTGTAGGTAGGTATACTGACTATCACGAAATAATTTGCTGAGGCTTTTGAAAAACATCTCCACTCTCATCAGGAAAAACTGAAGTTGGCCTAGTTTTCCTCTCCAGTGGATGGATCAATAAAGCAAACAAAAATAAAAAAGAAATGAAACAAAAAAAAGTGAAAAGTATGGAAAGTCTCATTAAAGTTGAAATGGATTTAGCAATCACATGCTGTTAACGTTGAAAGATAGTCGTCTGTTGCCTTGTGATGTTTTCCATCGGGCTTGATTCAGTTATCTGTGGAAAGATTGAAAAAGCAGTTTCCATTACCACCACATTCATCATAAAATCTAGGGCACTCAACAAGAATCACACAAAATGCGACAACAACATGTGCACAGTGTGCTCCAAAAAGCATGTCTCAGTTCACATGGCTGCGATTGTGAAAAGCCTGCAGACTTATTTTGCACTGATCATCGCTCAACAACAGGCCTGAAGTCCTTGGGCCATCACACAAGGTCTTTCACAATGCATGAAGCATTGTACTGTAAATTGGCAAGCAGACAAGCGGACACAAAGCGTGACTTTATTGCTCGCTTCAATCAACAAACAACATATAGCCACTATCATCATTACCTTGTTGACATTGCTGGCAAATCCGGATTATCTGAAGTTTGAAAAAGATGTGAAGATTTAAGTTTTACCCACACCATTCAAAGTTTTTTTCTCTAATATTTTCTGATTGGTGTACTCTATGTTTATTGACATATATAGACCATAAATATATGGTCTATATAAGTTCAGTATAAGGCACATGCTTATACTGAACATGCGCCATAGAAACAAAGGCACATTTTCTGCTACGAATGTATGACAACTATTTGATTAACAGTTATATCATCACTTATATTATATATATTATAATGCAAAATGATTTATTTTGTCTATGTCATTTCACACCTGGAATGCTTTTCTTTTTATTCACACTGTTCAAAATACATTTGTATATATCTTTGTATCTGCATTCTAATTCCCTAACCACTATTTCCAGGACAGTCTAACCTCCTTTCCCATTCCATTAAATGTATTACTATGAATGTATTTGTAATCAAATTGTGCAGCATATCGGTAAGTACTACAATCAGTCTTGTTGAAAGATGAACATTTATTGTAAAATTTTAGAAAGGCTGAAACTAACCTCTGCACTCATACTTGAGGTCGGAGAAGAACACCAACTCCTGGGAGAAGACAAACAAGCCTAACCTTCCTCCAGCAAACGTTTTGTCATAAACCGGTCCTGAATCGGCCATGATCTGTTTACCTTCATAAACCACAACCCTGCAAGATATAAAACAAAACAAAAAAAACATTGTTGTTCTTACTTTCTGCAACTAATCATAATCATATAGGTGAATACACACATTACGATGGTAACTGGCAACTGTACCTCAATTTCCAGCTTTGCAAAAATGAATGAGTCTAAAGCTAAACCACATTTTACATTTCCTTTTGTGAGCCAGTCTTGCTGTATATACTGTATATTCTCCTAAACCTGTCTTTATGATGTCTGATTTTTTTCTGTGATGCAATTAAAGGCAAAATGAAAGAAATCTAGTATAGACTTTTTTTTTTTTCAAACGCCTACTTATCATTGAGAACATTTGGCTCACCTTATAAAGCCAGTCTTCGGTCTATGGATAAGATGCCACCTGTACGCTGTGTAATCTTTCCAACCAATGTTTTTAGGGTCATGCCAGAGGGTACGCACCTACGTGAAATGATTAACATTGAACAGTGTTACATCTTTCAGAACAGATAATTCATTTTGTGCTTAGACTCTAGCCCACCTCTCCAGGAGTGTTGCCCGTGTGCCACAATGCATTCCTGAGGTGTTCCCCTGTGCCCGTGGAGGAGTTGACAACTTTAAGTGAAACACCAGAAATGCCAAAAGCCTTGGAGGGCTTGTCCTCCCAGTAGGTCTGTGTGATCTGTTTCCACATGACTACATAAAAGCGCCCACTTGACTGGTAGCCAAACACAAAGCCTGCATAGTCATCGTCTCTGTCTGTGTTCACATACATTGTTCCACTGAAGTCCACAGCATTGAAGTCATCAAAACCTGTGGTGATGTGAAAGCATGTGAAATCTGGGTTTTTTTCTGAAATGGGGATGAAATGGTTGGTGGTAAATAAACAGGAGTGTGCGTCTCACCTACTGCAATGCCTGGGTCAGAGTTAGCAGTCTGAACCAGCTCTTTGCCTTGGTGTCTAACCACCCAGTTGGGATCAATCTGTGTGGTTCCCTTGGGATCCAAGTGGACCATCTGGAACTTCCTGAAATCTGTGACACTGATGGCATTGTTCTCCGGACACACATCCAGAATATCTGGGATACTGTCATTGTCAAAATCATCTTTGCAGGCGTCCCCTCTTCCATCGCCTGTTAAGGAAAGATATCAATGAATGGGTTTGACCCAGTTTAAAGTAGACTTGCATGACACATCTTCAGTTTTTCCAATTTTTCCATAGGTTGTAAAAACTCTTTGGCAGCTAATTGTGTCATAATACTCCCACTGCACTGAGCATTGAGGAGCTCCTCTGACAAAGTGAAAAAATGAAAGGGGAAAATTGTAATCCCTCCCAGGAATATGGCTTTCATACCTTTGCCAAGTATACTAAGAAAAATCAGTCATTTTTTCATGCTGTAACAACTTCCACTGATACTTGTAACTATCTGAAGGCTGAAGTCTATTAGAGCCTGTCTGTAGGCCAGGAACTCAAAGGATGCCAGAGGCTAATGAGCTGGCTGCTTTCTGTCATCATATTTGTTATTTCACAAGGGACAAAAACAATTTAAATCAAATAAACACTATCTGAGGAGCTGTAAAGAAAGTATCCAGGACCTTCCTCCACTGCAGTCTGTTTCCAGTTACAGACAGACAGCTGTACAAACTCCAGGTAACCATGTTTTAATTGGGCACTGTGGATTAATCACGAGCAAAACTTAAAGGAAATAAAAACTTTGCAGCCTTGGCGTGTGCCCTCCAGCATGAGTCACTGCTGTCCTGCAGAATGACATCATCCATGCCAACCCAGTCACCGACTCTTTCCACAGCCACCAGACTCCACACCTGTTAGAATGAAGCTAACTGCTAACTGTAAAAACATCTGCAATAAAACGCACTAAAGAAAAAATGTTATCACCAAGTGATGAGTGCATAGTATGAGCACATGGAGTTCATGGGAGAAAGGGATTAAATGTGGTAATGAACCAGTGGTAAATAAATGGCAATAACTTCATTGTTGTTGACTTTTTTTGTCAACAGCTGTTTTTGTGGTTAAGTGGTTAAGTGTGAGTGTAAAAGGTGAGTGCTGAGTGGTAGTTGAGAGGAATTCTGGATTGTTAAGGCTGGACACCAAAATGAAGCTCGCCAAAAGAAGTCTGTGGTTGTCATCCTTGCCCACATTACACAACACCGGGGTTTCACAGTATATACAATAATATATACTATATATATATATATATATATATATATATATATATATATATATATATATATATATATATATATATATATATATATATATATATATATATATAATTAGATGTATTGTAATTAATTAGTAGTAACTTAGTAACTCAGTAAGTGACAGGTGTCCAGCCAACGATACAATAAGGGTCACTGACGCTACTCAGCCAATCAGAGCACAGTGCTGCATGTGTGCCCTGCTATACGTGCCGTGCAGGTTAAAACTAGTTAACAACTGGAAACGAACGGGCAGTGACACATCCACTCACCGAGCCAAAGTATAAAAAGAAATGCTGTTCTTTTAAGATGGAATGGCTGTCAGAGTATATGGAAATGGAAGAACAAGTAGTGAATCTGGGTAAGATTTTTTTCTTTTTGAGAAAGTTCAAAGTAAGAAGAAGACAAAGCCATTAACTTAGACAAAGTGTACAACCACGTGAAAAATAAGGTTAAATTTAAGTCAGATTTGTGCATATTCTAATGACATTTGTTAAGATTTTTTTATTTATGGATATTAATCATTAAATACTGTTAATACCGGATAATTTGGGTAGTAGAAATGCTAATAAAAAAAAGGAGAAATTTAATATTGTACAGACAAAGAGTTACAGGCATTTACACTGCATCACAAGAAACAGCACATGTCATTGTGCAAAATAAGAATGTCTTAACGTGAACAAAATGTTATGTCTGAAAGGTCTATATGTATCATTTCTTCCAGAACAAGACCTTAAGCCAGGCCAGAACTGGACCCCACCGGCCACAGCAGCACTCTTGCCATGGCCAAAGCAGGACCCTCATATAGGGAACATTGGTCCTTACCCAAAAAGAAAAATGAAAACATAGAGACCAACATGCAACTACTAGATGGTTGTGAGCGGCTATGGAAGGAAAATCCGCTGTGTTTTGTAAGGAAATTGGTGCATATTATACCTTTTAAAGCAGCATGTCGTGACTTACTTCACAATATGGCAAAAGATACCTTAGTTTACCATAAAACCCAATAAAAAACTCAATACATCATAGCAGCAACAAATCTAAAGTACATCATTTGTTCATTGTGTGTCATATGTCCACACAATGACAATAAACAATAATGTGTAGAATTGTAGGATATAAATTTATTGGTTCAAAATGTAATATTCTCACCATCAGAGTCCAGCTGGTCTGCGTTTGGTGTCAACCTGCAGTTGTCCCTGTCGTCAGGTATACCATCATTGTCATCATCATAGTCACATGCGTCTCCTTTACCATCCTTGTCATGGTCAGCCTGGTTGGCATTGGGCACGTAAGGACAGTTGTCCAGGTTGTTCTGATGGCCATCTTCATCAATGTCCTGGTTGTTATCGCACTGATCTCCAACCAGGTCATTGTCTGCATCGGCCTGTTGGGCAAATACACACAAATATTACCTCCTTTACCTTAGGTTGTGCTGGAAGTTATCATTGCATGAAAAGTGGTTCAATACCTGGTCAGGGTTGTGTAGAAGAGGACAGTTGTCACACTGGTCACCAACACCATCTGTGTCAGTATCCTTCTGGTCAGTGTTGTACACATAGGGGCAATTGTCTTCGTCATTCAGGATTTCTGAGGATAACAGGCATTTGACAGTAATTTTTTGAGAATTTAAGATTAAAACATCATAATTATCTGGCGTAAAAAGGACCAATTACAGTAACTAATCTGTTTAGGCGGAGTGATTTTTTACCATCTCCATCAATGTCCACTGCACAGGCATCGCCTTCTCCATTGTGGTCAGTGTCTATTTGAGCGGGGTTGTGCTCATAGGGACAGTTGTCACAGCGGTCGCCAACATCATCCTTGTCAAAGTCAAACTGGCGTGGATTGTAAAGGAGGGGACAGTTGTCCTGTTGCAGAAAGGACACAATTGTTTTATGGACTTCATGGATCACATAGTAAAATGTTTTGACAGATTAAACAAAAAACTCTCGTACCCTCTCATCTAGAATTCCGTCATTATCATCATCTTTGTCACAAGCATCTCCTTGCCCATCTTTGTCAAAGTCTTCTTGTCCAGAATTAGGCAGGAGAGGGCAGTTGTCCTAGAAGAGTAGACAGTTCAACATCTTTACAGTTAAAACATATGATATGCTATACTAAATAAAATGACAGTCCAACAAAATACCTTCTTGCAATGATAAGTGGCGTTGGCACCACACACAAGGTTCTGATTGGGCCAGCCATCCAAGTCGGAGTCCTCTCCACAAAAGAAGCCATCTCCAGCATAACCAGTCCTGCATTCACACTTATACATAGGGTCACTGAAGTGGCTGATATAGATGCATTCAGCGTATTTGTGACAGTTGTGGGTTTTGTCCTTGCATGGGTTCTCTGGCTCACAGATCTAAAAGAAAATGGTAAAAGCAGAACTCTAGTATGAGGCTAGTCAAACCACATTCAACACAAGGCACAAGAAACTTGAAAAGGAGGATGGCTGAATACTCCCTTCTTCTCTTTTTTAAATAGTTTCCATTCAGTTATCAGTTTCTAATCACATACTCTGAAGTCGAATGGCCAGGTCACTCCAAACTGAGGACCACTTAATTGATTTTATGAAACCCCCCACATCCCATCATTCATCCAAATATGACCCACTGCTGACCCTTCATTGCAACATGAGGCACTCACAACTGTCATTCATTACCATGACTTCAGTTTGTATGCCACTCCATGAGCTCATACAGAGTGACAGCATGAGTGGGCCTATTTTCAAAACTGTGAAATGGAATTCTTAATGCCAACGATGAGAAAATGCCCCTTTCTCCAAATCATTTAGTGAAACTGGGCCATCATATCAAAGACATCTCCAGCTACAGACGTCATACTATGATGAAATTATCTGCATGGGATGTTGTGGAAGTGCTAGCCAGAGTGGCATAACATGTTTCTCAATTCAAAAGAAATTCAGTAATCACAGGGGAGGACAAAAATGCAGACTGTTCAAGTATGAAACCTTTGCTGAGCATATGAGTTAAGAGATTTGTATAAATTTTGAGTTGATGAAGTCAAAATTATTGCTTTGTTTGACCATTCTACAGCATCAACAGTGTACAAAAATCCCAACATTAAAAATCCTGTGATCTTACTGTAAATGTGCCAGTGATGTGTAACACATGTTTATCATTAAGAGCTGTCCTATTCTCCTCCCTCTCGTTCTGCTTGCTGATCCTAGGTCAAGGTGAGAATAATTCATGTATGGTAGGCTGGGGCCTCCCCGCTAACGCTATCTAAATACTCCCACTGCAAGAATGAGGCTCATAAATAATAAGAGCTTCTGATACCATCATTTATAAATTGGATGTGACATGCAAAAATCCAAACACCGGCTGCTCAAATTAAAAATCTGCATTGTTTTCGGTTTTCTTGAAAATTTGCCCCTCTTAGAAAAGCCTCCAGTCTCTTATTTGTCATAACATCAGAGTAAATGTAACTTCATCTAACCTGTTTGTTCTTCTTGGCAGCCTCCACACCCACACCAAAAGGTTGGGTACCCTTGTAGCGCTTTGGGCAGGGCAGGCAGTGGAAACCTGGATCGGTGTTCACACAACGCTGCATCCCACTCGTTTTGAAGCAAACATCAGACACCATGTCACACTGTAAGGAACATTCAGTAAAATAACAACAAATACATACAATACAAGTACATTTGTGAAGTTTTAAATGTATGTCTAGTCTATGTACGTATAAAAACAGAAGCATTTACCTCATTAATGTCTTCACAATAGGTGCCATTTCCACGGAAACCAACAGGGCAAGGGCCACACTCCCAGGATCCATCTGGAGCACTGTTGCAATCCACTCCCCCGAAGCATGGGTTAGACAGACAGCCATCTACAAGGGATGGTAGTGACAAAAATGAATTTAAAGGAGGTCAATAATGACACTTCGAAGCCTAATGAGATGAAATATTCACCTGAATGATAAAACAATAATATGTTTTTGCTATATGTCCGAGGCTATGAACATTTTAATTTCATTTAGCAACATTTGGGAGTTTTACTTTCCAAAATAGTGCATAGTAGAGTTTGTGTACATATTTACGTTTGAAAATTTTGAGGTAAATTCAAAGTAAAAAAATGGGGGTGGCAATAGCTCAGTCCACTAGGTTTTGGCTTGGGGTCTGTAGAGTGGCCGGCTCAACACCAGCGTTACCAAAAAGTATGGAGAGTGAACTGGTAGATGGAGAGGTGTCAGTTCACATCCTGAGCACTGCCGGGGTGCCCTTAAGCAAACCAACGACCCTCACAAGTTGCTCGTTGAGCACTATGTGGCTGCCCAGAGCTCCACCATCATTTCTCTCCAATTTGTAAGCCTGTACATGTGATCAATATTACATAAAAAATAGTGCCATGTGCCATACATAACAAGAGACATTAGTTTCACGTCCAAGGCAACGACAAATTCACATGTGGTCTCTCAAGACGCAACTGTTTAATGTAGACAAAATATGATGAAGTCGTTTTAGCAATCTGCCTATTTCATAGTGAAAAAAATAGAAAACTAAAGGAATGAGTGTGGTTGAGGAAACAGACTGGAGGACATGGTCAGCATGGACTGTCTGTCCTTTTGAGAGAGAGGTGAGATTTTATTGGAACTTTCATTATCTGTCAACAGGAGTATTAGTAATGTTAGCCTAATAAGCAACAAAGTTATTTGGTAGGATGATGAGCTGTTAAACAATGTCTGTCTCACAGAGTCTCATAGGCTGTAGATTAGAGGATTGCCATCATCTCTTCTACAAGAAAATGGGTTGAGTTTGCATATTCTCCCTGTGGGTTCTGCCTGGGTTTTATGGCTTCCTCCCACCACCAAAAACATTTAGTATAGGTGAATTGGTGATTCTAACCCCGAATATTACATGTGCTTGAATACTATCAGAGCCCCAATGTGTGGTTGTGAGGTGTAAGACTGTCTGTGAACCACTCACACAAATAATCTGAGCCAAATATCAGGAGGACTTGCAGACCTGCTATTTATGTCAGCCGGAGTGAATTAGATTAGATATTTTACATGCATACTGTTCTGATAAAAACAGAAAAGTTAAGCAATAGCCTTGTAAAAGCTCTGTGCAGCAGCAGTTGATAAACACTGTAGTTTTTATGCCAAGACAGCAATATATGGTTTATGCCACAGGCACAGTGAAAGATATCTGAAAGTATTATGAAATAAGACGGACACCAAAGGCTTTGCCTGTTTCCCGACTATGAGTAATAAAAGTTGCTATAGAAAGCCAACAGCATAGCTGTTTTGTAAAAGTCTTAAATAATACACTTAAATAATACAGAGTGTATATAAGGATTGAGTTAGAGCAGTAGTTATGTGTACAAGCAAAGGCAAGTCCTAACAAAAAGCTACAGTCTAATGCCATGTCCGTTATGCTACTGAAGTGACATCCTGAGCATAATATCATGAACAATGATTATTCCAGTTCTGACTAACAGACATTTCCATGCCTGCCTGTTGTTTGCATAGCTATAAATATAATGGAGAGTGACTTGTGCTCACCAATAGGACAGTCTTTTTTGTTACAGACGTCACTGTCCTTAGATTCCCCGATACACCTCCTGCCGCCATACTGAGGGTGAGGACTATTACACTCTCGCATCCGACTTTTCACTCCCCCTCCGCAAGTTGCTGAACAGGTTGCCCATGGAGACCAAGGACCCCAAACACCATCAACTAAAAAAGATACAGAGAGGGTGATTTAGCAGTTAATCTATGACAATTGTTTGTTTTTTTCCCACAAATATTTTAATTCTTCAATTCTGAAAAAATAATAAAATTGTCAACACTAAGCAGATACAGAATCAGAAGCCCAGAACTAAACACGCAAAGACAAAACACATTGAGCCGATTTGAGTCATGCACTTCCTGCAAATCAGAAAAGGAGGTCCAGTCCAAAACACATGGAGTGTTGTCTCTTGGGAGTCGCGAGACATGAAGTCTGGATGTTCCATATCTTGATAGATAGACATAGCAGCAGTAACAGAGATGCCTTTTTGTAGAGTAGGTGAAATACTCACTGGGACATGGTTTGGCAGTGCAGCGCTGAGTCTCTCTGCCATTCCCATCACAGTCTTTGCCCCCCAGTTGCGGCACGGGAGCGTTGCAGTGTCGTATTCTGGTTATCTGTCCTTCTCCACAGGTCACTGTGCAGGATGACCACGGTGACCACAAACTCCAGCCTCCATCCTGGCGAACTGGGTATTAAACATGAAATATTAGTCAAACGTCACAAAAACACACGTCATGTGTTATTTTTCAAATTGTCACTCAGTGTAATGGTTACAGGCGTGCGTAATTTACCAAAGAATAAAAATCGAGAACACATTTTGTACAAGCAAACATTATCTGATGCTGGCAATGATTTTCAAACATGTCTTAAGATGCTTACGCCAACATTCATGTCACAGTGTGGAAATTATCCTTCGGCAGTTAAACTAATTCAGTCAGTCACACAGACGCGGCGTAACGTTAGCTGCAAGCTGCAACATGTGCACATACTAATATTTATCAAATACCACATTTATCAGTTTTAAATCCAGCAAAATATCCTGCCACCCAACCTTTTATTTAAAATATAATGATGAAGTTGATTTATATTCTATATTCTTGCAGGTGGGGTTGAGTCATTATAATAGGAAATACCCCCTCACTAAGTGATTTATTTGGAATAAACTTGAATGAGCATGTCCTGAAAACCAGTCATGACATCCAGCCCTTCAATGGTATTCATCTTCACTTAAATTGATGCCTATTCAGAAGATTTATCCGGGTGTGAATTCTGTCTTTTCTACTTAGGAGGATCTCTTCTCCAACAGGTCAATTATGTGTCTCCCATCAATATGCCAAACTGAGTTAGATCATTTCATAAGTGCGGGGATGGCGGTGGTCTACTTCTGCATGTGATGACAGAGAAACCTGCTTATAAAATATCCTCACCACGACTATCGCACTTGACTAGGCTGCATTTGCGAGTCTGAATAGAAGGTCCAGTGCATGGGTTACTGGTTGCATCACATGATCGACCCCTTTGCTGCGTTCCTGTACCACAGGTGACAGTGCACTCCGTCCACTCTGACCAAGGCGACCAACCGTCTTCACTGTCTAGGGCTGGAAGAATTAAAAGCATTGCATCAACGTTTTATACTTTTTTTTGGATAACAGACTCTCCAATATCTACTCAGTGTTACTCTGGATTTCTGTCATGTCAGCTTGTTTATCACATACTGCCTTCTGAAATACCCACATAGCCAATAAATATGTGGTTCATGAACAAAACAAGCAGCTGCATTAAAATTTCATATGTCTGGAACATTGTTTGCATGACATTGTTACATTACTTTAAACTAGCATACGTGCATAAAACTGTTATTATTGCAGCGGTTTTATAGTTGAAAACTACTTACGCATACACACTGGGCAGCACTCGCCATCAACAAATGAGGGGCTGGCACAGGCAACTGGTGGGCATGTGATTTGGTGACACACAATCTTGGCTTCCTGTCATCAGTGAATAATAAAGATATACTTTTTCATGTATTTAAAACACCCATCACCAACTAATACGTATTTCCTCACATGTTGGTAATACCTGGCAGGTACACTTGGTGCAGCTGTCCACAATCCAGTCCTCCTTATCATCAAACAGACGGCCATCCTGCCAGCACATGTTTTTTTCTTTAGAGTTTTTGATCTTCCCGAGGGCCTCCTTCATGACGGTGTTCTCCTCTGTCTAACATTCAACAACAGATAGGTTTGAAAGTAACTCAGTCAGAAAGAATTTAATGTCATGGGAAAGCTACAGAATGTTGTATTCAACATGTCAACTTATACCAGCTGACAGCTCAACTGAGAGAACGGGGGGGGGGGGGGTACGTTCAGCATCATGGAAAGAGGAACAGTTAACTCAGCTGCAGGTGAACTACTGTTACTCATCAAAATATTACCAATATAGGAATGACAGTTTTTGAAGTCTCAACCCATACCATCTAAATCATAAAAATGAAACTTATTATCCTATAACAGAATGACCAAATCTATTGAATCAAAAAAATTCAACACAAAAAGATACTACAGTATAAAATACTTATGATAGTTTCATTTAGAAATTAGCTTAATGAAAATATTTTGTATTTCTTTACTTGCAGTATTTCAAATTGAAGATGATTTAGTTAAGCACTTGGTCATATCCAAAGCAACTGAATACCAGGGAATCTCCTTCTGGACTCATGAACACTTGGGTACTTGAAGTGAAATAAATTATGGTGTGTGTGTGTGTGTGTGTGTTTTTGTGTGTGTGTGTGTGTGTGTGTGTGTGTGTGTGTGTGTGTGTGTGTGTGTGTGTGTGTGTGTGTGTGTGTGTGTGTGTGTGTGTGTGTGTGTGTGTGTGTGTGTGTGTGTGTGTGTGTGTGTGTGTGTGTGTGCTCCCTTTTGGAAAAGGGAGGTAGCAGAAGAATCTAAGACACCACTCGGTCTGGAAGAGCCTCGGGGACCCTTCTCATCTAAAACATTTCTTTTTTCCCAAGGTTCATGCCCACAACTGTTATTGCTGTGTGGCTCCCAGAGGAAATACATGGGCTGTTTAAACATAGTCAGACATTAAACTGGACTACATCGTTGCTAGGGAAACACTTCCTATATCCATGTGTAACATGTCATAAAATCTGTCTGGCTAGCGATGCCACAGAGTTAAAAGGGTTCAGCCATCACATGCGACTCTAAAAACAGTCTTGTGGCTACTTGATGTTTGCTTTCATACTAATGTGGGTTATCTAGTAACCTAAATCAACTGTCTCACATCCTGGCAGCTGTGCTGAGGATTGTATCATTTATTTGTCTGACCTGTCAAAAGTGTTAATTTTCTTCAGTCACACAAAGACAGATTGGTCATTTCACATTCATCACTAAAATGCGAGTCTAAAGTACAGAGCAGCAGGCAGCAGCACTTTTAAAACAAACACATGTCAGGATTATGTTGATTTAAAGTATGTCACCACTTACCACTTTTTGTAAGCCATCAATAAGGTTGCTGACAACAACACGGAGGCCGTTAAGCTCTTGGAACATGGTGCTAAGTTCCTCACAGGAGCGTTCGCACATATCTGTTCCTGTCTCGTCCGTCTTCTGCCCTATGACATTTGTAGTGATGGAGGGACTCACATCCAAGATTTCTGCACTCTCAATCACAATATTAGCATCATCTGAAGGGGCAAAAAGGAGACATTGGGGTAAATGGACAACCAGCAATTAACTAAATGAATGAGCAACACAGACGGTTGAAGGAAAACATGTCAGGAGATCAAAATAATGCGGTGATTGCAGTGTTTATTGTGTTACCAAAAGCAGATGTTGAGTCAGAGTTCTGTGTTTTGAAAAGCGAATCTGTTTGAAATGGTGAGAGTAAATCTTTCCACCAGAGATGACAGCAGGAATGACTGCGGGAGGATGGGAAAGGGTGGCACTGAAATCTGGTTGTTCTTTCTGTGAAGCCACACTGTTGTCAAATATCCGGATAACCTGTAAGTCAAGTGGTCACTTCCAATCTGAACATAACAGACGGGTGAGACCACACAGATGGATTTACAAAAGTCTGTGAAGCTCATGGTCTTGTCCTGAGAGCTGATCAGTTGGATTAGCCAAAGCTAAAATATGGTCAACTCAAACTCAACTCAAATGGTCATTCAAACTCCTTCAGTGCAAAGTGCAAAAATACAACATGGAACTGGAGAGGAGATTTTCAGATGTAGTTTACATGAATTATGTTGTTTAAACTACATAATTCATTAGTATGTATGAAATTTCCTAAATGTTGTTGTCCTGAAGCTCACAAAGTGTAAAGCTGCATGCAAACACACAGTACACAAATTTAGGCTTCATGAAACAAATGTTCAGCCAGAACCACAGTATTTATCTGCAACTGCTTTGGATCTTGCGATGCAAATTGGCAAAGACTTACTGCAAGTTTGGGAGTTCTAAATCAAGAAGTCATCCAAATTGGACAACGATGCCACATTGCCGTCAGTGCTGTGTTTTCTTTCCCTTTCAGTCTGTTGGACTCATTCAAATCTCAGCGGGGCTCCATGCTGTGTAAGCATGTGAATGACTGCTAGCTCGTCTGTGAAAGCGTTTGCGCATTCTTCACTCCCTAACAGAAAGTTTTTTTTTAAATAGATAGAGGAAAGAATTGAACATGAGGGGAAAGCACGCAGAGTTTTAATATTGCTAAATAAAGTCCATTATTAGAGGTTCTATGAGTCTGGATTGTACGTGGTTAGAAGTGACTTTTGCCATCATGATTGCTTCCAGCCAGCCTGGAAAAAAAATCCAGACCTTGAAAACCTTTGTCAATCAAATAAACTAATTTATCTGGAATTCAGTAATGCTTATGGAAAAAGAAATGCAGCAACCTCTCTACTATGGTCAATCACACACAGCATATGGATTTGCTTTGTCACCAAAAACGTTGTTTCCAGATCAGATGTCTCCTGTAAAGGATTATTATCCACATATGTCAAATTTCTGTATTTTTTTAGTTACAGCCTCTCTTCACGTGAGCCCCACTGAGGATAAGAGGTTGTTATTCCTCATGTGAGTAAAACTTCAAACTTCAGAGAGCAACCCAGTCATCCAGTCCATGATTTCAATGTGTGTATGCGTGTGGGTCTGCGTGCCTGTGTGTCTGTGTGCAGCTGAAAGAGGAAGCTCCCCACTCTGCAGTGTAAAATTCGCTTTCTCTTTTCTATTTTCTCTCTAAGGGCATTAACCCGAGTCCACTGCCAGTAGAAATAAATATAAGCATCTGTATCTCCTTTTGTTCACCCCGTACACTTTGTATCTGTAATCCACTGATTTGACATTGCTGTTCCTTTAAAGATGAAGTAATGTGCAAGATCTTGCGACATATCACATCTGACCCACTTTTTGCAATAACTTTAAATTCATACAGAGAAAAAACAAGAATGGAGAAAGTTGAACTGTTTGCTCTGGAAAGTAGCTGTGGTTGATAAAAACACTTAACAAAACACAGACACCATGCTTCCGAGGATTGCATGTGAAAGTGTTTCCCAATCACATCTGCAAGATATCGAGCCTGAAATTGTTTGATTATTCTGACTCATTATTTGGCTCATAAAAATCTCACAAATATAGAATCAGTTCTCACTGATGTGGAGTATGGTAGGTGCTTTTTGGTGAATTACGGTTTTATCACTAACAAAAATAGTCACACCTACCTGGTTTGGCGACCTCACAGTCTCTGCTCTGCAGGACGTCTTCCACTGTGGTGTCAAAGATGAAACGTACGTTCTGCAGAAGACCCTGTTTGGTAAGAAGTGATGAGCTTTAACATATTTTGTCAGCTTTGACACATGCATTCTCTACACTGACTGCCTTCATGCATTGGAAAAAAAAACAAACACATTCATAGTCAAGCATTGAGGTCCACTTTTGACCTTGTCACACACATTCACACATCTTTTTAACACAAAACGGACAATTTAGAGTCTAAATTTGGAATATTTTCATCTCAGAAAGAACAGGGTAGCAATGAGCCACACTGCCAGCCTGGAAGAGTTTAGTCTCTTTTCCTGGAAACCTTTTTAGGCCCACTATTAAGTTTTCTTGGCCCTAATTGACTGGCAACAAAATATCCAAAGGCCATTTTACTACCAGCACATCTGGAAAATTCATTAGGCACTAAAGGGAAAAAAATCGACTACAATTCCCAAATTGTGGGAAATCCCTACAAAAAAAAAGCCCTGGTGACTTACTCACCCTGAAGTGACTCTCCCGACTGGTTCCTTTCGCCACATACATGCGGCTTCCCTCTGCATGTAGGTGTTCATAGAAAGGCTCATCCAGGATGAAGCTGTCAATCAGGCTGCAGCCCACAAAGAGATTTGCATTTTCCCCGTGAACATGAAGGGTGATATTCTTCCACTGTGAGTCAGACAGATCCACATCCTCAAACTGAACCAAGTTCTGGGCGCCATCCACCCAGTAGACCAGGTCCAGACTGTTGGCACGTCCGTTGGACACAATCTCAAACTGTCGCTGGCCATTGGGGCCCTCCAGACCAATGAGGGTACCCCGTGAGGCACGGTCCTGGCGTATGCTGGCTATGAAGATAAACCCCTCATTATTTTGCATCTGCTGTAGTATTTGTTTTAGTATGGGGGGATTCACTGGGGGCAGGTGGTCAAAGCGGATGAAGCGGTAAGTAGGGGCATCTGAGTTCTGGCCCCTGAACTGTTTGGCCCCCAGAGTCCTGCGTGTGATGCGACTGATTTCAAACAAGTCAAATGACGTCTCGTCCTCCTGCTCACCATCTACGAACCAGACAACAAGAAGTGCATTTGAACAGTTTAGGGGACTTTATTAGCCCTTTTCCAAAGTAATTATATATTTTTAGGACAAAGAAACAACAAAATCGAGCACATCTTCATTTTTGTCTTTAGGTTGTTTCAGCAATTTTTAATATAATGAGAGGAAAATATTCTTATCATCATTATTATTATTCAGCATTAGTCTTATACTTACCTTGATGTACTGCGTGGAGGAAATTAAAAGATAAGAGCAGCAAGAAGAGACTTCTCCTGAGTGTCATATCTCCTTCAACAAACAGCAGAAATGTTTTTAATCACTTTGGTTTCCTTCTTAACTGTTACACATCTTCTGGATCCATTACAAATATTTAATTTACACTCAATTGATATTTGAAAAAAATAAAAAATCAAGTGATTAAATAATTCAACCTTAACTTTAACTAAAACCTCGACTTCATCAAGGCATTAGATTCGCATCTATTTTTATCGCCATCAGCGTTCAGTCATGATCAATCGCTTTCTCGTACATCATCTGCGCGTCCACACAGAAGTTCATCGATCAATGATCTAGTGAGCCATCCACCTAACTTACCTGACGATTGGAGCTTTTATTTTATTTTAATTTTTTTTTTTTTTTACTCAGTCAGATCCGTCAACTAGAAAGTTATTGGAAAAAAGAAATCACTGCGCCGATGGTTAGATTAATTAAATGGCATCTCCTTTAAAGCCTGTGCGTAAAAACCGTAGAGTCCGCTTTGATTCACTACATCCAGTCTGGAGGACTTCAGGCACAACAGTGACTGAGGAGCGCAACTCCCTCCCCCTTATATAGAGGCTAGCGGAGAGTCTATCAATCTAAATATTTTGGGAATGAGTTTTGGGGTTGTTAAGAGACAGAGTTGCATAATTATCTTCCGATGGCGTAATTCTTATCCGTGCTCGCGCACAGTGGTTAGTGCGGGGATGTGTGACCCCTCCTCTCCTCACTTTCATCATGATGACCGGCATCCTGTCCTTAAAAACATCCACCCTTACCTTCCCTGTCTCTGTGTCTGAGCCAGGTCACCTTCACTAGGAAGAACAGTTAGAATGAGTTACAATCTGGAGTGTGAGGGTGATGGTGATGAAGAAAGCAAAACCATGTGAATCAGTGCGAGCAGCTTCAAGGAGTGACTGATAAATTCAACAATATGCGGTATTTTAACGTTTTAAATGGCTTTTAAACAAGCCAAGCCAAAAATATGCAAAACTTTGAATGGACTGGATTTGTTCTCCAACTTTTATGATTGAAAACTTGGATAATATGAATTTCTCAAAGTGAAAATCCCTGAAGTGCATGCTATGTGACAAAGCAAGAACATAAAAATGACACAAAATGATACACACTGATATAATAGAGAATTTAGATTCATCCATTTTGCCTGGCAAGCAATGTCTTGTGTCTGGGGACTGATGGGTTTTGACAAGGCTTCCCTGCGTGAGGGAATAAAAACTGATACAGTACATCTGGAGCCTGTGAGCAGGATGGTAGGGTGGGCAGACCTTCATGTACCAATATGGGTGATTTGCATCAAATGGAGATGTGCATTCCATTCATAAGTAAAAAAAGGGGTTGAGAGAAGACATTTTCTAACCAAATGAAATGGGGACCATTGCATTTCAACAACACAGATTCACCAAGCTGACAGAAATTAGAAACAGTAGTAAACAGTTAGTCAGAGCTGAAGAATATGACGACGCTCGGCGATGACAAAAGCATTCTGCACTGATTAGAGTACATCAGATTAAATCTGTCAGGGGTGGAAAAAGTTAGAATACTCCCCAGGCTTGCACTCATGGAATGTAGTAGTGTTGTCTGTCAGCTTTAGTTTCACAAAATGGGTTTTAATCAGTTTGAACACATTCATTTCACATAATAACAAATTAGACCCTGAAACTTCTTGCACTTGTCATTTTCACATCATTTTTTAAAATTTTATTGTTCCAAGAATGTAATTGCTGTTAATAACACGCCTCCATTTATAGTTTTTTTTTTGTCTTTCTGATATTTATGGACACTACTCTTCCGGTAGGGCAAAGAGTATAATCACTCTTAAAGTGTACAGTTACAGTAAGTCTGAGATGGTGAAACTGTAATTTTATTTATGATATTTAATATTCATGAAAAAGGAGATTAAAATTGTGACAAATCCGTGACACCTAGATATTCACACCAGACAGAGACTGTCAAGAACATATGGAACATCCTGCCCTAACAACTTATTCCAGTTACCATCATCGATAAACTATTTTTCGATTACTTTCTGGTCATTTGGATCACACCTCCATCCAAAACTTACCTACAACTCAGCAGAGATCCACAGATAAACATGGACTCCTTTATTAATGCTACGAATACCACAGATTTGGGGGAGCCATGAAATGAAGGTGATGAATGTCTGCTAGGTTGATAAACAACTTAAGTTTCCAGTCTCTTTCTCCAAACTTTCTCCAAGGTTCAGTGTGACTCAGGAGCGCAATCTAAAAATCTGGCATCTGAAGTCTTAAAAGTTCTCGGAAATTGAGAGAGTGACACATGTAACATACAAATCTCACATCATCTGTAAAATAACATAATGGTAGTTTTTGGAATGGCGAAAATAAGAAACTAAGTTACTAATGACCATTTTATTGAAGATTTTACTTCTTATGACCTCTTTATGTTAATCATTCCAGAAGCTGAGTCATGCCAATGAAGCAAATTTGGCCAGAATAGCTGGCATTGTAAAATATTGTTGTATAATCTCCCAAATGGAATGACTCATGGTCGTCATAGCCATTATATACTGTAAATCACATCCACTTTTTAAAATTATAAGTGGAGACATCCTCCCTACCTTTACCATGTTGATGCATTCCTCAGCATTCTTTGCATACTTCTGTGCCAAAGCTTCATTATTTTGTCTTATTATGGAGCATGTGCGGCCCTGCGATGAGCTGGCGACTCATCCAGGGTGTACTCTGCCTCTTGCCCATAGCCAGCTGGGATAGCCTCCAGCATAACCAGCAAACCGTATTTTGGATAAGCAGTAGCAGTAGCAGACATAATCATTTCGTCAGCAAGAAGATGAATGAATAAATGAAAGCATGGGCTGCGTATGTAACTGAGTTAACAGTGTTAAAGCAGTAGACCTTCAGAGAACAGGACAGAGATTGAAGAAAGGATGTAATGAAGGAAAAATTTCAGTTTAGCAAGGACACAAAAAGGGATGAAGGAAATGGGGGAAAAAAGCAACCACAGACCCGCTTCAGATTGTCCCACAAACATTTTCAGTATTCCCTCTCATCAAATAATGGTACAGTGATGCAAGGATAAAGCATGGATTTAAATATCTTGGGCAAGCCACCTTTAGATGTTGCTGTTCTTACTACTCAACCACTCTGTCCTTAATCTCTACTGATTCATAGTTTGGATGTGGTTGCAGCACTTGTGGTTGCAGGTGGGGTTTTTACTGGAACATGCTGATAATGTCCTTACAGGATATACTGGTCTGGCTGAATCCAGGAAAAATATCAGGGGAACAGTTTAATTTGCCCCATCCCTTGCTTTATGACCAAAAACACAAATGTAATGTAACAAATGTTAACATGTGAAACTCAGACGCTTAACATGTTAACATGTCAGTACAGATGCATTAGCATATTAGCATAGTCCTGAAAAGCAAATAGCATTCTATGTACACATAAATACAGCCACACACAGCTCCGAGAACAGCTGCACATGATTTTTCAGTGAATGAAAAAATGGGATTGAAAATTGAGATTAAGAGTTTCTACCAAAGTAATTTCCACTGTCACAATATTATAGTATTTCTTGCCTCAAGTTAAACACTTGTGTACTCTATTTAATCTTGTTTCTGCAGACTTTTAAAAAATGTTTCATCCTGAATGTAAATCTGACCTGATGACACAGTTTAATGTTTATAGCTGATGTATGGAGTTGCATCAGAGCAACAACCAAGCAACTCCTCTGAGCTGCAGAAAGCTATGATTTAGTTCTTGGAAAGAAATACAACTTTGCTTGGAAAAAATCTGTCTCTGTATGAGCCAGTTTGTACATATTTTATGACGAAAAATGATTATTATGATTATTATGACAGACAGACAGACAGACAGACAGACAGACAGACAGACAGACAGACAGACAGACAGACAGACAGACAGACAGACAGACAGACAGACAGACAGACAGACAGACAGACAGGCTGACATATTTTGTCTACCAGACATAGTTTGTATCATGGAAAATCAAGGCCCCCCCAATGGCCCCATCCACACGTAGCCAGATGATTTTGAAAATGTTGATTTTGTTGCGGTTGCACCTTCCATCTACACAAATATCGAAACATGCAACTTTTTGAAAACATCGGCCAAAGGCTATGTGTAAACGTATCCGGATCTTTTTATAACCGTAATTTCTTTTTTGCTCGCGTAGAAAAAAATCTGTGTGTTTCCAGACTGTCAGTGATTTTACAGTGATCTAGTTTTCTGGTATGAGGAAAGTGTCAATTAAAGCAGAACAAGGGTTTTGTAATTGACAATACATACAGTAGAGTTGAGTAATTAAAACCCAGAAGATGTTGCTTAAAAGTATTTTTTTTCTGGACAACACAAGCAACTAATTCTAGGATTCATATAAAAATGTCTCACATACCTTGGCTGAGAAGCAACATTTCATTGAAATGAGATAAGTTTGCCTTTCAAAGGTTTATGTTTGACATAGCTATGTGGGTGGGATTTTTGACAGATGATTTGCAAATTCAGCACAACTGGTTACAGTATTCCTGGTTCACATTATGCTTGTGATCATAACAGAATTAGAAGAACACAGAAAGCACTTTATCAGATGACACTGCTCAAAATGCCAGACCTTTGTGTGCACATCCGAGAGCCAAACTGATGAACAAAGTGAGTCTCATGCATTTCATTTGATTTGCAGGCCTGTTGGACAACATCGTGGTATGAAAATCTTTTTACATGATTGTTTGTAGGTTGATCGGATTTGGCCAGTCATAGATTTTCAGCTTCTCACATGGCTTTTCGTAATGATGCAATCAGGAGTCATTAAATACAGTCAGCTAAAGACTCAAACTGAAATTAGTCTTTAAATGTTTTGACTCATGACTATCTATATTTAGGTCAATGGGTGGGAGATTACATAAGAATGATCAAAAGCACTTCCACCCTCCTTCCTCATAATGGCATTTTCATTTCTGAGATGCAATCATGTACAGTCCGCATTCGCGCATTAATGCTCGTGACTTCACCTCATCGCAGATTTTTGGTGGGCAGTCACGTGTTGTTTGCACATTCTATTGGCTGACAGAAGTGCGCTCCGTTTTGTGAGTCTCGGACTTATGTGAGACACAAAAGTGCTTTAAACAGTCAATAAGAGTGTGAGGAAACGTAATACAGATAGAAGGTGGTTTAATATCAGTATGTGGAGGGTTCATAAACTTTTAAATTACCGTAAATAATAAGATAAATAGTCCGTCGCTCGATCGCGGAATTCGTTAATCGCGTGTGGTTCCTGGAATTTATGAGAGCTTAGAAAATTGGGTAGCATTGGCCACATTTTAGAGAAAAAATGTGCAAGCACTGCTGAGAAATCTAGAAGGACATCAATGTGGGAGCAAGAAAAGGACTGATGTGTATACAGAATGAAAGGGAGCACTGTGAAGAGCTTTGTATCTGAGAGAGAACAGAGAGTGAGATCGCTTCTCTGGCGGAGAGGAGGAAGAGGAGGAGGAGCTCTGGCCTTGGGTCCCTGGGCACAGAAGGTGCTGCTGCATAGCTGAAGCCTCACTGCCTACACAAACTCATCTGACATTGTTGTAGTTTATGGAGACAGACTAAACCATTTTGTGTTCAATTTTATAATTACAGTATATCAATGCACAACACAAAGCTGAAGTATTTCCATTCTTGCTACATAATTTGTACTTCTTTACATTTTGGAGGAATTTGTGTTTTCTATGATGCTACACTCTGTTAAACATTACAACTTAAATACGTTTTTAAAGAATAGACTACACCAAACTGTTAAATATTGTTATAAAACAAATGTCACATTAAACAACTACAGTAAGTCGTAAATGCAGCTGCATCTTTAAGGCTGTAATACAATACTGTGTATAATGATATACTGTGTAATTATATATAAGTATACTGCTTACAGCATCACAGACAAAGTTAAGTCTATCTGCATGACATGAAGATTGATATTTAGAGTACATAATGCTGGTAAAGGTCAGTACTTTTTCAGTTTTCAGGTCAGTTGCAGTAGTAAATTCAGTAGTCATTTTTCACAATGTGTCTTATATCTGCTTGGAGAAATTGTCTTGTCAAATCTTACAAAGCAGGCCTACGATGATTTCACATTAAATCTTTCGTTAAAGGTTGAGGAGACAACTGACTCTCCTGCTAGTAGTACAGACCAATTACAGTTTAGATGCACAAGTCACTGGACGTGAAAATTGTTTGTGTTTAAGACATTTACTAATAATGTGATTTGATTTATAAAAGATTATAGTATGAATTATCAGACCTTTTCTTTTTAATACAGTTCTGTCTGCCCTAATTTACGCTGTTGCAGTGGCAGCATTCTATGAAGATGAAAGTGTTTACACTTGTGTGACCAACATTTTTATAAATGAGGACCCTATTTTCAGGCAGCAGTTTTCAGAAGCTCTCAAATGAGATAAAATTAGTGACTAATTAGTCAACATAGTAACCAGTAGTCTGATATTTTGTTGGGAGACCAAAATAGGCACATAAATACCACTCGGGGGGTTGTGTTAATTACTGTAACTATGTGCAGTCATATAAATAGATCATTTTAATGTTTGTCATGTATTATAGTCATGATTACACATTGTACAATAAGTAGTCAGTAAACAATAATGAAGTTTTTAGGACTAATCTTAATCTTTCTTGATGCACATTATGTCTGTTTTTAATGGCATAATGCAATGCAGCCACATCCAGGACGATGAGAGGTTCCTTGAATCGGTAGCAGCAGTCCTCCTGGACTGCAGACTTTACCCTCCCCTCGCCTTCTGCCACGACCACCGCAGAGACTCCTAAGCAGGACCAGGTCTCCACGTTGGAGCAGTACATGAATGCAGCAATAGCTCTGTGCTCCTTAAGTGACTGCTCGTCAGGGAACAACTCCTAGTCTACCTAGAAACTATGCCAGTATCTTATCCACCACAGAAGTTGATACTTGCAGCAGCCAGGATCCCAGAACACTATTAACCCTCAGGACCTCCTCCAAAACCATAGACACGGAGTATTGTTGTCTGGATCAACCTGCTGTCAATTTTTCAATTTATTTAGAATATATCATATACAGTAGCAACAACATTATGAATCATAGTGAGTCATTACCCAGCAGCATTTAGTAAAACCTGCCCATTTGCATGTGCTTTATGAATTTATTTTGAGATTTCTTTATTTGTTTTTATGATGTCACTATAATTTAAAGTCAGTTGAAATTCCAATATTTCAACTGAAATATTGGAATGGATTATTGTACAAGTCATTTTCTTTCTTTTTAACTGGTTTGAATATTCTGAAATGGATTTTTTTTCCTTATCACTTTGCCAATAAATTACAATTAATTGCATTTTATAGAAGAAGAAGAAGAAGAAGAAGAAGATTACAAGAAGAATTGTCCATTGTTTTTCTTAACTGTCAAAATAATAATAACAATGCTTTTCATGGTCATGGAATCATATTATGAGGTTCAAAACCCTCACTGAGTTCTTTATAGTCGTGAAAATATCTACATTTTTTATATGATCATGTTTTCAATTTTTCTGTTTTCTTGAGGCTTAATATATCGCACAATAACAAGTTTATCATAAACATGTCTTGCCTTATAACTCTGTAGTGCTTCCAAATCTGGAGATAGGATTTTTTTTTTTAAATAAGGTTTTACATTTCTGGTTTTAATGTTAAGATGGTACAGAGTACATACTGTATATTTCCGTAACCATTGTGACAGGGACACTAAAATCTGAAATTTTCAATATCTTTTCACTCGTTGCCAGTCAGTTCTCAAATTGATTTAAGATTTCACAGATTACTTTTAAAGCACCTCATGGTTTAGCTTCCAGCTACAGCTTTGAAGCCTCAAATCGTTGGCTTCGTCAGCTGTTCTGGAGTCTGGGCTTAAGATAAGTGTCAAAACCAATAACAACAGGAAACAAGTCTTGACACAGGGTTTGTAGATATAAACAGTCTTGAAGCAATGCTGGTACACCAGTAATAAAAAAACAATCAAACAGTGTAATAAACAGAAAAGGCGTAGTCTAGAGGTTAAAACAGAGTAATATTGCAAATTAACTCATGAGACGGACTGCTTATGATAAGGAGGCAATCAGTTGGATACCCCAAAACATCAAGATAATTTTCCACTCATGTTCTGCCTCTGCTTGTGCTTGTTTTCACCGTCTCAACAATGAAAACTACTCGATTCATGTTTTGAATATGTTACAGTCCAGCTTTTTGTTCACAAAACATTCCGTGTGTTCTCAGTCAATGTGTAAAAATAAAGTAAAATAAAAACACACAGATTAGTATTGGAGTGAGTATTTATGCAAAATGATAAATGTGTGAATGTTGGGAAAAAAACGGTTATCTCATAATAAGCAAGTTCAGTCTCTGACATGGCTTAAATTTATCCTTCTTGGACAACAATTAAGGACAGTATATCATGCTTGAGTTGCACAGGCGACACTTGTTAGTAGAATCAGTTCATTATTTCTGTTTTTCCAAGGAAGTTGTTGACAACAACCACAACAAATGGAATACCAACGGACATCACTGGAAGAGCTGATCATGAAACAAAGTGATATTGGCACATTTATATCATTTAAAATGATATTTTTGTTATAAAAATGAAGCTCCAAGGTTTTACATATTGTCTAGCTAAGAAGAAAATGTCCTCTTTGTCGGAGTTTGACACAAAAGTACATTCAGTGAAAGCACACTGCTGGTAGTTATTTCCTGCTCTTTGTTGATTCCAAACTTTGTCTCCTTGCTATATAACAAGTTTGAAGCAATTGGGATGAATGAGTGTGATGCAGCCATGGAGAAGAAACAACATTTGTCTATATTTCTGAGTTTTCAGTGTTAAAGACAATTCCTCATTGCTGAATTGGAGTTCATTTGAGGGAATGAAAACTTGGCATAATAGGAAAAAAGCAACAGCATCACCTCAAGTTATTGCTCAAACTGGCATTAGTGAGGCAGGTGTCAGGCATGGTTGGCTGGCAACCACACATTAGGACTGAAAACTAATTTCAGGCCTAGAGTGACAGATGATATATTTGGCCTTTTAGATTACTTATTACGATGCCTGCAAGACCTGAGCATTTCTTCATTATATGGGATTGAAACTATGTTTTATTCAACAACTATAATGTAGATTAATGACCTATAGCATTCATGCCAATGACTCAAATACAATGGAGAAGAGTTGAATGACATGCTGTTAATTATCCAGCATGGCTAAACAGATATTTTTAGAAACAGCAAATTGGTTATTTGAGGAAATAAAAAACAAAGGAATTAGCTGATGGCAGAAGTGATTTCTATCTTTGCTTTTGTGAAAGATTGAAGTTTAGGATGAAGGAGTGAGTTAATGAACCTGAGAAATGTGCAGAGACTTGAAAGTTTATACTCCAATGACAAACTATCATATCATTTCACCCGTGCACCTTGGCTAAATGGAGCTGAAGAAGTGTTTTAACCTTATGAAGCCAGACTGTGCGCTTAAACTTGTTCTGTAGTTCAAAAGGGATCTCAAAAAAGACTCAAATATGGCCTTGCAGGATATTTTAAAAAGAATTAGCAATTAATGTCAAAAAATATCATTTTAGTGAAATTTTCTATTTCTGAATATTAACATAGTTTAAAATTACAATTTGAAACTAACCCTACTTTTGCAAAAACTGCCTGGGGTTCATGCATAGATCCAGCCATGTTTAGAGATCTGTGACCTTATCTTACATGCCCCTGTCTTCCCCTTTTTAGCTTCAAAATCCACGAGGACCTCATACTGAATTATCTGAGTATTAAGTATGAATGTTTTTGCTTTAAAGCTGTCAGCACACACCAGAACAGAGCATTTCAGGACAGATTCAAGTGCAAAGACACTAAAACGCCTTAAATGGCTCTTCCTGCTTGGTTCCAACTGTATGTTTCATCAATGCATATTATTCTTCTGTAACATACAATCCATTTTCTTCCTTTACAGTTATCTTGTATAGTGTAGTTACTGAACATTGGGACATGTGCTGAATCGTTCAAGCCAAGAATATGACACTGTAATTTGTAAACCACAAGGAGAAACGTGGGTCAGCCAACACTTCAAGATGTTAAAGCTTTTTCAACATACGTACTCACAAAGAAATGTATGTGAATAGTGACAAGAAGATAAGTTGGAAAATGTTACACATGCAGACAAGGAGGAGGAAAGTGTTTTCATTTTGTTATATTTTCATATTTCATACATATCTTTATCTCCCTATTAAAAATGTAAGCTGATGTGTTATGGTGAGGCATTTCTTTTCTTGTGGATGAATTTGAGATGGACACGGAGGGAAGTTTTCACGGTATGTTAACCAAGTCTGACATTTCACAGCTGTCACTGTTCTCTGTGTTTAGCGTTAGTGGCTAATGCTTCTCATCCAAAGTACCCAAACTACAAGTTTCCAAGCTGTTCCTGCTGTGAAGCCACAAAATCATCTGTGCAACAATGACTTTAGTTAAATTAAATGCAGTATTTCATATGAAAACGTCCTTTCAATGACAAGTAAAAATACCCTTTTTATTACATGCATCAAAGCATTATATTTTGTACTATATTTACTTTATACTATGTAGTAAATGTAGCAGAAAGGGTATCCAGAAAAAGTACCTGATAACATAATATAAGTGAGTATAATACTGTATTTAAATAAATGTTTGCACATCCTTGTTATGTTTAATGGCTTCATAAAATCCATGTATGCTAAACCACATGATTTTTTTTTGTCTGTCAAGATGATGATTATGTAAGATGAGTAAATCAAAGGCCTATAAATTGTTACTTGATGGATGATATCTGATGTTGGACCCTGATCAAGTGTTCTCCCTGTCAATGTTGAAAACCATGCAAAGTGAATAAAATCACATCTGTGATTATCACTTTAATGTCTCTCACCCTTTGCAATCATTCACAGAACATTACACGACATTCAGAAAAGCTTTGCTCGAGGCTTGTATGAGTCACAGCAATGTGACAGCAGATTTTAACATGTGCAAAAATGTTCTTGTTCTTTCATGTTAGCTTTTACAGAAGACATGAATATATAAGAGATCCACAGAGGTCTATGGGGTGTGGTAAAGGGCACATGCCTCATGCATATGTTCTTTACGTCGAGCACTCGTGAGGGAAAGTGAAGGAAAGCATTCAGAGTTCACGGCTCAGGCTACAATATTGACCACAGGCATACACTCACTTTATGTGAGTTGCAGATGATGTGGAAACAGAAAATGGATGTTTAGATCTGTGCTGCATCTTCAAGTAACAAGACACTGTGTTCTGTGTTGTCATATGGTGTCATAGATCTCTGGGAGTTGGACAGTCTCTTCTCTGTCAAACTGAATTACAAGATATTGTGGAAAATTATACTTTGAACCAGATTGCATTATGGTGTCTGGGTGTGGTTGTCACTGAAATGCTTTTATTTGCAAGTATAAACACATACTTCTTCAGTGGTGAGATCAATACAGGGAGTGCACCCAAAAACGACCTCACACAGACGAGGAATGTGCGTGTACACCAATAGATCACTTTGATTTGAGAACATGTGCCCGCCGAATTTTAGAGTAGGAGGTTAATTCATTCAAGAGAAGATAATGAGTACTAAACACACATGCACATACACACACATGCAACAGGAGAAAGAACAAGGTTACATAAATGTAGACAATTTATTATTAGTTCCAAAAAAGGGTCAGCTTGCAGGAACAGTAAAGCTCACTGTGATAGGGCAAACTCAACCTTGCCAGTACATACCTATATTTGTGGCAAAGGAAACACACATACACACATATACGCGAGCGCGCGCACACACACACACACACACACACACACACACAGATTGTATGACCAAAGGATTGGTACCTCCCCATAAGTCTTAAGCACCCTCAGCTACTAACCTTTTGTGACAGGAAAAGTTGTCAGAAGCAGTCTTCTGAAAACAGGCCCCCACCTTGAGCAGTCAAGACAAGGCAGTGGATTTATCAATCCTCAGCGTCTGCATCAGATAATGCGTCAAAAATCTTTTCCGAATGAAAAGGGGTTTGAGAGATGCTTGAAATTTCATTCCATTGCGGATAGGTAAATTGTTCCTTCATCGTCTTTTACGGAAACAGTTTGTAAAGTTATTAAATGGACTCTAGACAAAAAGAGCAGATTGCTGTGCCTCTTTTGCATGTTGTGAGTTGATGATGGATCTAATAACCAGTGATTGAGACTCATTAATCAAATCACATTCTGAATCATACAGTGTAAAACAGCTGCATGTTGAAGCATGCCATAATGGTAGCATAGCAACTCAAGTGGTTGACATGATTGTCCTCAGTACATATTAACAAATTATTAGTGGTGAACTTGAAACAAAAATCTTTATATTGAACCCAAACACACAATGAAATCAAATAGCTGATTCAGTATGACATAAAAATATTTGTTTTTTGATGTGATCCAAAACCAAAAGAAGACATGAATATATCTTATCTGATTATTTCACATAGTCACATATAATACAATGTACTGTCACATTTATACACGCACTACAACAATAGACACACCAAAAACCATAACAGCCAACCAGAGCTGATAAATAAAAACACCATGAGAAAGCAATCAGTGAAGAAGTGTCACTCAAAAAAAAAAAAAAAGAAAAGAAATAAATAAAATATAACAAACAAAATGAGCCAAGCAACTATGATGTGATAATGATTCTGGTGTTCTCTGATGATTGTGATATTTTGTTTTGACTGTGATAAATAGGATGAACGCACACCCTAACAATGCGGACGGGCGTGTCAGCGTGAACAGTAGTAGTATCTGTGTCTGGCAGCCAAAGAGGTCGCACCCAGCTGATGTCATAGCCCTGTGTGCTGACCTGTTAAGTAATGATCGAACCAGTGATATGAAAGTACAGCCGTTCCATACTGATACTGACAAAATGTGGACAGACAGTTGAGAACAACTGAAGATGAGATTGCTTTTAGCAAATTTAGCAGTAATTATGTGTAACAACTAAATATTGCATTGCAATAAGAACTTTTTCAATAACACAACTAATATCACAGTAAACCTCAGGCAAAGGCGAAGTTCAAGGAGTTGAATTAGAGGGCTGCTTTTCACAGCTTGAACAAAAAGCACAAAATGCAGATATAACAAAAAGACAAACATCTTAAAGCTTTGATCTTTACTTAACAACCAGCTAAACACACACAGTCTTCTTTCTCAGTACAGTCCAGGACTTTGACAAACTGCTTTAATTAAATTTGTATGGTCTCTGCAGCAGCCTGTTATAATTACACAGTCATGTTGGGGACACTATGCACTGCAGCGCTGGTGTCGTGAGAGAGACAGGCCCCACTGCTTGACAGAAACAGTCTCAGCTTCCCATCCAGGGTCCCAGTCAGCAGCTGGGGAGACAGACAAAGAAACAATGATGTCACTTTCAACTTGTGGAAGAGGTTTCCCAGGACCTGTGTCACACATCTTGATCTTCTTTTTCTCCAATCAAAGGAAGAAATTACATAAGAGCATCAAATCTTCCTGAAAGAGGACCAGCTTCACCATGGCTAAGGTCTATATGGTGTAACTTTCCATATCTGCCATTTATCAAAAAAATGTGACATAAAACATATGGGGACATGCCCTTTGGTATATAACTGTAAGTTTAACCAGTGACAGCAAGTACATATACTGTTAACACTGTTAACACATTCCACACTTTACTCAGCATGAACACAATCACTTCTTACAATAAAGCCTAAAAAGTAAAATATAGTGTCTTTAATCAATCTGATACCTGATTAATTTTTCCACGCAGTTTTGCTGGTTTACTGGTTTCACATTACTTCCTCCTTCATCTTAATCAAATATTATGTCTAGGCTTACGTTTCTTAGATATATTTCAAGGTGATGTAATACATGTACCTGTCTGAATCTGACAGCTAGAGAGCTAGTCGTCATCATTAAAAGACAGAAAAGGTAATAAAGGCAATAAGATTTTCCATCCAGAAGAATTAAGTGGTGACTTCAAGATGTTTTCACTCAAATTAAGAAGCAAACTGTGAAATAAGGATTGACAAGTAATTATGCTGGAATGTGTTTCAGTTCTAGAGATCTCTGACTTACCTAATGTCTAGATTTTTTTCTCTATGAATATCATACAATGCACTTTTAGCAGATAAATTGACTAGTCTCTAGTTTATATCGTCTCAAATCAAGTATTTATTTCTTTTTCCTTCTTGGGATAGTAAACCTTTTGCGATGTCGGGCGGGAGGATTATATCATCTGGTTTTGTCAGCCAATTCAGCAAATGAGGTTGAGGGAGCATTACCTCAACACTCTGACAGCGATCAGAGCCAATGGCCACGTGAAGCCTGTACACATTGTGGCTCGTGATGCATATTCATGTCTGTAGCTGCTTAAAGTAGAGACGATCAAAAGGAGTTCACAAATGGCTCTAGTTAAACTTTTAACACCAGACAAGTTCTAAATTATTTTAGTACATATAATAAGTCCTAAAACACTATAAAACCTTTCTGATGAAAAATAAGTTGCAATTGAAAATTACATGGTTAAACATGTGAGAATGTTCCATTCTGCTGAGGTGCATCAGTGTCATTTATGGTGATTTCACACATTTTATATTAAAGTATATCCTTTTAAACCATACTAACAATAAGCATATTTAAAAACGATTTGCCAAGCCGTGATAAGAACCACATTTAGTATAATAATAGTCCAACATTTTTTCCCATGTGCTAAAGCTATTTTATGCAGGAGAAATGATCTTTTACCAGCAAGCAGATGTTTGTGCTGGGAAAGAGAGCCACAACAGCTGAGGTCTGAAAATGACTCAATCATACAATGACTACACTGGTGTGGATCCAATCATCCTTTGACTGGTGACCACTGCAGCTTTTCTCCTACACACTTACACTTACTTCCTGGAGTTTGAGTGCAGCACAGTGGTGACATTTGAGAGGTCCTTTAACGAACTGGTCGTTTTAACCATGACATCCTACTCAATCAGCAATGGCCAAGCTGCCTGGTTCCTGCCCCTTAGGGGTAAAATAAATCTACTAAAAACTCGAGAGGGTCAAAGATCAGGTCCATTAGCAGCCACAACTCTTCATAAACTGCCATCCAGAACCAACACCCTGTGTAATCTTCTGGACATTACATCAACCCTGCAGATGAAACAAAACAATAGAGATTCTAAAGAGCTAGTAATGACATTAATTGAACTTTCTTTGTCAAATAATTGCAGCAAACAATTTGACACGTTTTATCTCTGCAACATGCAGTTTCAAATCTAAATCTGATGAGGATCAGTCTTGATGAGGACTAAAGGTTTTAGACAAGGGTAAGAAGTCCATTGTTACAGGCTGATTAATATATATGTACAACTTAAGCCACCATAAGTCAGTTTTTTTGGTTTTTCCAAACGTTTGCTGTTCCAGAAACCAAATGATAACTTTGATGTTAGATCCGTTCACAATGTCTGCTGTCCTAATGCAAATTATTTAACCTGTAGTATAATAATCTCAAATGTATGGATTATGCTTCAGACAATGTTCAGTTTTCTTGTCAACCTTTTCCTGTTTTGGTCTCATTCAACATGTCTTGGGGAGCTTAAAATGAGAATATGCATTTGTTTGAGGCGTGATACATAATCATACATAACATTTTAATCAGGCATGCTGGAGAAAAGGCCACAAATCAATAATTCAAGCAGGAACAAAAATATGGCTTGTATTTTTGAGGGGGAACACTTCTAAGAAATCCTGGAATTCTGGATGATGCAAACTGTCTGTCTGCACAAACTGGGTTGCACATTAAAAGATGCAACATTGGTCAGTGGCTCAGACATAACAAATTCCAGCAATTCAGAATGTTCTGTTCTCTACATAATGTACATGAAGACAGGAAGATGTAAAACAGAGGAGTTCACCGAGGTCACCTGTTTGATGAACTCACAACAAGCAAACAACATGTTGCTATTTCATATTACACCATTCAGTATACTAATATACAGTACAAAGCTGCATGCAAATGTTCAAGAAAAGACTTATTTGTTTGTTTAAATGTAAACCTATTTTAAATTTCATTCCAAGAGCCTTTCAGGAGAGACTGCAAAGAGGAATAATGGAATGAGACAATTAAAGTACTGTACTGTAATGTGAATTATTGTGAACATTAGGTGAGTTTTGGCGCTCTCCAATTAACATTTTCCTTCCTGATAAAATTTTAAGAGACATGCTTAAATCACGTCTTCCAATAGTATAATAAGAAAACTGATAACACAACTATGACTGAGTGAGAGAAGTACAGTATGTATCTTGGCTTAGTTTAGCTTAGCCTGGCCTTGCATAAAGACCAGAAGCAGCCTGGCTGTCTCTATAGAGAACAAGGTACAGCATGGCTTTGCTGTTATACAGAGTTATGTGAGACAACAGGTATCACTTGATTTGTGCATTTAAGGCATTCAAATATAAATTGTAAGCTTATTGAAGTTTGAGAAATTATATGTGTCATCAAATGCAAAAATGTTTGCTCATACCAAATTTAAATGTGCACGTCTGACCTTTCACATATAAAGAAGGACTGTAAAAATGCAATCTCCTGGTTGTTCAGAGGTTTTGATACTTGAAAATGCCTTTTGTGACTGTGCAAGCAGTTTCAAACTTTTTTATTTTCTCACTTCCTGCTCCTTGATGTTTGCAGCTGGGTGTATTACAAGTCACTAGATTCTGGACAAGCTGTCTCATCTCAGTCCATGCCTCACATTAATGTGGCATTCTGGAGCAGACAGAGTCCAGGGCTGTGCAGACAATCTGCCCATGACAGTAAGAGATGAGATTTTGCATGAGGATTTCTTTAAATATCAAAAGTCACAAAGGCAAGACAAAAAAGAACACATACGAAGGATTAGTGACATGCCAGCTGCATATTTTTGCTTGCAAGAGTAAAGAGCACATGCTGGCATATTAAGACAAGAGAGCAATGATCTTAAAAGTTATTGAGATGAGTCATTCATTGTTCTTCTTCCTACTTGGAATAATGAAACATGATAACTTTTAGAGGCAGCTGCTTTTGTCAGGAGACCGTCATGGTCTTGCATGAACTCCAACACATGGGGTGCAAACAAAGGTCCGAAGAAGTTCTCAGAACTTCGGTGCAAAGGTTCACAATCTTCTCACTTTAAATCAAGAGAAAATCAATTAAAATGACAAATGTTGAGATCTGTAATGAAACATTACAACTTGTTTAATAGAAAAAACAGAGGAAGAAGCTCCACACTGGTGTAAAAGCCTTTGTAATTGTTATTAGATGTGAATCATACCAAATGAATTTGAACATTTGGCTGGATATAAACAAGATGGTGCAGTCTGAGAGATTTACAAGCCTGAGCCTTAAATTGAAAATCTATAATTCTAAACCAGGTGTCTTGTTTCTGACAGACTTTTAAACAAGCTTATACTGAGTTTCAAAGAAGAATCACTATTGGTTGAGAGTTTGATACATCTCACAACCTTTATTGATCAGTTAAAGCAACCACAAAAAAATCATCTGATAAAAATAATGTAAGCACATCTGTCATTGTGTAATGTGTCCTGTTGTTTCATGTGATTTCCTCTGTTGTTTGCTTGGTTTGTCAGCAGGATTATGCAAAAGTACACAACAGATTCCACAAACCTGAATATGGGTTTTAGGCCAGAATTGGCCACCATGTGTGGATTCCATTCAAGAAGTTGATACAATTTTTTTTTTTTTAGTTTATGATAGGTTTTCTCCAGTTTTTTATTCAATTTATCATGAAATAATGGCTTTCATGAAAAAAAAATTACCTAGAAGTTTGTATAAAACGACCCTAATAAATACACCTGGATCCACAAAATCCACATTTTATTAAACAGTTATCTTTTACAAATCCAGTAATCTTAAAATTATAGCACATGAATGTGAGGCTTTGGTGAATGAATTTAAATTTAGATACAATTTGAGTCTATTGCAAACCACAGTGTAATTGGAGGTTATCAACAGCTTGAAGTGAGATGAATGAAACATTAGAATAGCTATACGGACTGGATATTGCTGACTTTTCCTTCCATATTCTGACCTTAAAAGAAATTAGAACATCTATGTACTGAACCAAGGGAGACAAAGTTCCTACAATTACAAAGGACTCAACTTAAAGACCAGTTTTTATGGTAGCGCATTTAGGTCCAAGAAACGGAAGCTTACAAAACTTTACAGAGGCATGCCAAGCAAAATCCCACAAGGGTTTACAAGACAACAAAATGAAGCAACAGTAAATGCTAGGACCTCTCATTAGAGACAGAAGCATGGGGATAAATCTGAGAAAACAACACCCTGTGGAATTTTTTTTTGCTTGATGGTATTTTAATTTTTAGGGTGGAAAACATAAGTGAGAAATTAGTGAAAATATGCATTATCTGTTCTCGCAGCAGTATAGATTTAACATCTGGCCCTCACAGGACTCCCTAGGAGCAGATGTATTGTAACTCAATGGAAGTTTTCCTGGTAAAATAAAAGATAAATAAAAATAAATAAAAACATGTGGTAAAAGCAAGCACAGGATGTCTTGTAGGCATTTGTTAATGTCTTCGGAAAAGAGTGGTATTTTGATATTTTGGGGACCAAACTGTTGGACTGACACCCATCATCTTGGTCATTCTGAATGGCTAATTTTATTACACAATGGTAGTAAAAAATAAAACAAAAGCTGAAATAAATAAATGAGCCTGATATATTAGATAAAGGAATCCATCAATGAGTTTATCTAAGCACTGCAAACTAAGTGAATGTATACAAAAAATAGAATTATTTGCAAAACATGTTGAACAGTTGCACAGAAGAAACCCAAAAATTGTAAATGTAATGAATATAATATCAATAATATTCAGACCAAAAAAAATGTTCATGCTCAATATTTTAATTGAATTTATATGTAAATATAACGTGGCAGAAGAAATAAAATATGTATTAAAACTAAAACAAATGATGATCTTTCGTCTGTTTAAAGACCTGGGGAAAAGCTAAAGAAAATTTCCTCACTCGTCAGTCAGTCGGTCAGTCGATCTGTCTGTCAGTGGGTCGGTCGGTTAGTTGGGTGGTTGATCAGTCAAAGTATCACTTAAAGGTAAAAAATCTCCATGACAGCACAACTTCCAATCAAGAAGAGGAAAAGTTTGGGGTAGATAGCTTGAAAATATTTCAAATAGGTTGGTGTTATCATGTGAAAACTGTCTACAGTGTCATTCAAATGTAGTCATCCCTGTAAGAGGCCACATGGGCCAAAGTAGGTCTATTTAAATAACTGTTCAATACGAGTCCACGTAAGCAGACAACATAAAAAATGTATTGAAAAGAAAATTGTCTCTGGCTACAATCACAGAACATTTTCCAACACAGTAATTGTTTCAATAAATCTGAAATCTACCATACAGTATTATTAGTTATTGGATAGAATGGCTTGAAAGTTCATTTAATTCTCAATTATTTGTCTTGGACTTTCAATTTGACGGAGACAGACTACAACAGTATACAAAGTAATGAAGAGGAAGCATAAAGCCTGAAGAAATATCAATAAATAAAACACAAAATCCAATCTCCTTCACTTCCACAAGACCCAATTATGTTTTAACAAAGGCTTTATTGAGTTTAGCAGCTCTTATGCTGTCATTATGTGTCGACACAATATAAACACTGTGATAAAAACATGTGACTTTTAACATTCTTCCATGTGATTATGAGGACATCCTGATGTTCAGGGTGGGAAAACTTAAAGATATCAATCACCCAGCCCTTGTTTTGGAAAATAAAATAAAGGGTTAGTCAATATGTCTTTTATGTCCCACATGGAAGCATCATTTTCATGATTGGTTTGTCTATCAGTCAAAACACATTACTACTACTACTACCACCACCATTCCTACTACTACTACTACTTTTTGATGGATTTAAAGCATGTGATGGGTTAATGTAGCCGCAAGAGGGCACAAGCCAGTGTCTTATTGTGCCGGTCCCAAGCCCGGATAAATTCAGCGGGTTGCATCAGGAAGGGCATCCGGCGTAAAACTTTTGCCAAATCAACGATGCGAATCAAACCTATGACTTCCATACTGGATCGGTCGAGGCCCGGGTTAACAACGACCGCCATCGGCACTGATGACCTACAGGGCGCCGGTGGAAATTGGATTTCTGTTGGTCGAAGGAGGAGCGTTCGCACGAAGAAAGACAAGAGGAGTGCCAAGAGTATAGGGCTAAGAGTAGGGACGTTGAATGTTGGAACTATGACAGGAAAAGATAGAGAGTTGGTTGACATGATGCAGAGGAGGAAGGTAGACATACTGTGTGTCCAGGAGACCAGGTGGAAAGGTAGCAAGGCTAGAAGTTTAGGAGCAGGGTTCAAGTTGTTCTATCATGGTGTAGATGGGAAGAGAAATGGAGCAGGAGTTATCTTGAAGGAGAAGTTTGTTAGGAATGTCCTGGAGGTAAAAAAAAAAGAGTGTTGGATAGAGTGATGAGTCTGAAGCTAGAAATAGAAGGTGTGATTTTCAACATTGTTAGTGGGTATGCTCCACAGGTAGGATGTGAGCGGGAGGAGAAGGAGAAATTCTGGTTGGACTTTGATGAAGTGATGCAGAGCATGCCAAGAAGTGAGAGTTGTCATTGGTGCAGACTTCAATGGACATGTTGGTGCAGGAAACAGAGGTGATGAGGAGGTGATGGGCAGGTTTGGTATCCAGGAGAGGAACGCAGAAGGACAGATGGTAGTTGACTTTGCAAAAAGGATGGAAATGGCTGTAGTGAATACTTTCTTCCAGAAGAGGCAGGAACATAGAGTGACCTATAAGAGTGGTGGTAGGAGCACACAGGTAGACTACATCTTGTGTAGACGGTGTAACCTGAAGGAGATCAGTGACTGCAAAGTAGTGGTAGGTGAGAGTGTAGCCAAACAGCATAGGATGGTGGTGTGTAGGATGACTCTGGTGGTGAGGAAGATGAAGAGGACAAAGGCAGAGCAGAAGACGAAATGGTGGAAGCTAAAAAAGGAAGTGTTGCATGACTTTTAGGAAGGAGTTAAGACGCTCTGGGTGGTCAGGAGGTGCTTCCAGATGACTGGACAACTACAGCTAATGTGATCAGGGAGACAGGTAGGAGAGTACTTGGTGTGTCATCTGGAAGGAAAGTAGATAAGGAGACTTGGTGGTGGAATGAGGAGGTACAGGAGTGTATACAGAGAAAGAGGTTAGCTAAGAGGAAGTGGGACACTGAGAGGACTGAGGAGAGTAGACAGGAGTACAGGGAGATGCAGCGTAAGGTGAAGGTAGAGGTAGCAAAGGCCAAACAAGGGGCTTATGATGTCTAGGAAAAGGTGGCAGTAGAGTTTCTGACTGGGTTGTTCAACAGGATCTTAGATAGTGAGAAGATGCCTGAGGAATGGAGGAGAAGTGTGCTGGTGCCCATTTTTAAGAACAAGGGAGATGTGCAGAGTTGTGGCAACTACAGAGGAATAAAGCTGATGAGCCATACAATGAAGTTATGGGAAAGAGTAGTGGAAGCTAGATTAAGGGCAGAAGTGAACATTTGTGAGCAGCAGTATGGTTTCATGCCAAAAAAAGAGTACTACAGATGCAGTATTTGCTTTGAGGATGTTGATAGAGAAGCACAGAGAAGGTCAGAGGGAGCTGCATTGTGTTTTTGTAGATCTGGAGAAAGTTTATGACAGGGTGCCCAGAGAGGAACTGTGGTATTGTATGAGGAAGTCTGGAGTGGCAGAGAAGTATGTTAGAGCGGTGCAGGACATGTATGAGGACTGTAAGACAGTGGTGAAGTTTCTGCTTTGATTTTATATTCTACCAAATAATATTAGTATAATGGTAGTAATGTGGACAAAGCATGCTCTGACTGATGATGTGCATCTTAAGGCTCTGCAGGTGCTGAAATTCAGCCAGTTTATGGCAATAGATCAAACTTTCCACTTTGCAAACCTGCAGATCTGAATCTGTATCATCGTGCTGGGTTTAACTGAATGGAGTTGTAAAGATGGGCATGTAAATATAAAACACGTGCAACAAGCTTCAAGATGTGATATTTTATTTTAAAAGCCATCTTTTTCAAATAGACTTTCTTTGAAAAGTTCAAAAGGAAAATTATTAACAGGACAATAATCCTGAAGTTAATGACAATTCAAGATAGACAAAGGTATTTGTCCTTTGTTAAATTGTACTTTTTCCCCTTAGGTGGAGACTCCCTACATTTTCTCAATTATGGGGGATATCTGTCAGTTGAGATTTACAGCTGGCGCAGTGGGTAGTGGTGTCAGTGCACAGCAAGGCGGTACATGGTTCGAGTCCCGCTCAGTGCGGAGTTTCATGTTTTCCTTTACCACACAGTAGTAAATGTTACAAAGCACATTTTTTTAAGTCACTGACTTAAAATCGACTCACTGTTAAATGATTCAGAATCATAAGAAATGTTTGTGAAAATCATGTATGTGACTTTTGCTTTCACATCACATAAAGAAGACTCAAACACAAAAGACAATATTTTCATGTAATTGTGACAAAGTTATTCTTCCATGTTATTCCACCCACCCACATCAGGTCACACTCATTCAGATATCTGGCAATGGGGAACTAAATGAGCAAAAATAGTTAACCTATAGAAAGAACCTGGAAGCTGAATTTGTGAATAATTGGAGGCTTGATGTTCTAAGTCATAAGCTATCTGTCAAACAACCCACAGTGCATCATTATGTATGGCCATTCAAACCCATCCCACAGTGATGAGACATTATATGCTCAATCCAAGTTTAATTTGCCCAGTTTGCACTGCTGCAAACTGTGCACCATGTCTGCAAGAGTTTGATTCCAAATCGGAAGCAGCATTATTGGTTATTCCATCCACAACCAGTATATTATACACATTATGTTTACATTTTTTTTATGTAGGAGACCTTGAATTTAACTGCATTACATTGAGATGTACTATAGGGTAGTAATTACTTTGATGTTGAGTGTTTCAGGAAATATGGCTCACATCTAAAGTTTGACATATAAAAAATATGATTTCCTCTATTGATGACCTTGTGACCGTCAAATAGCACTGATTTTCAAACATTTTAATTTCCCTTTTCTGCACTTACCATTCTATCATTCACATTTTGAATCTAAAACTTTGCTCTTTCTTTGGCAGTCTGTTACCAAATGTCACTTGAGTATATAAAAGTAAAACATGTACTGAACAAATGTGAAATATTTACTTTGGATGATAGCCTAGTGGTTTTGAAGGGAAATGTGACTGCTCTATCTGCAACAATGGGCCACACTACTTTGAGATGTAGCACTGGATCAGTGTTAAAGAAACAAGGCAAAAAGAACCAACAGAACCATGTAGACAACATTAAGGAGATAATTTTACCTCTGATGAAGCAGGGTTGAACGTCACACTGAGCACAGTGTCGGAGTGTTTTTGTAATTTGTGGAGGTAGCTGCTGCTGCGAATGTCATACACATAGGCCTGAAATGAATATAATGGAAAACAATATCAAAAACAGGAGACATACTTTTTTATTAGATGTGGTACAACTGCATACAAAGTTTGCACATATATGGCACCAACTTGACACAAATGCAAGGCATGAAGTTGACATCAATACTGTAATATTTATTGGTTGATCGGTGGGAATAATAATTGTGCAGTCTGAACTTCATAAATTTGTAAGCAATGTAAATGGTATCCCAATCATTTATGTTTTCTTATTACTAACCATCAGACATTAACAAGACTGTAAGTCCTGACTGTAATTATTGATCAATTCTGACTTGTGAAAAATGGTCATCAATTGAATGAATAAATTCATCCATCCATCCATTTTCTCCCGCTTTATCCGCCGCAGCGGGTCACGGGATGAATAAATTCAACTTGTTTAAATTTATTGTAAGTTGACCTTTTTTTTTAGTTTTTTAACGTCAGCTTTTGAGGAAGCAAAAGCCTTCCTCGCCATCCCATTATTGACACAGAGGGTTACTAGATACAGTATTTGTAACAGTGTGTTCTTTTGAGATGATCAGAAATTACTATGATTTTGTCATGTAAGTGAAGCAGTGGTGAGAGTATAGGGCATGTGTCAAACTCAAGGCCCAGGGGCCAAATGTGGCCCGCCACATCATTTTATGTGGCTTATATAAATAATTCAAAAGTGTGCTTTGACCAAAACTACATTTCCCACAATGCATCAACTAAGCCCACTTTAACTCTGAAAGAAACGTCTTGAACAAAATTAGTGTCGCAACTCGTTTTTGATGTTATTTTTCTTTATTCGTTTGGATACTTTGATTCTTGATTGATGGAGTTCTGTGGGTTTGATAACCTGACAAATATAGCAGAGCAACAAACAAACATGTTTTCTGTGCAAATGTAATGTTTGTAACTTGAATAAGTAATAAATTCAGAGTTATTCAAATTAAGGAGTAGTTACAGTTATTTTACATTACACTGAGTTACATTTAGTTATATTTATAAGTTACATCTGGCCCTTTGAGGACAGCCATTATGCTGATGTGGCCCTCGGTGTAAATGAGTTTGACACCCCTGCTACAGGGCATGAAACTGAATATCTCGGCATACTTGAATACATACTTGATTGAAAATGTTGAAGAGAAAACTGTTCATTCAGTTATTTATTTAAAATAATTCATTTCATTTCAGGTGATAAGAGCAAAATCTAAAAAATATAAATATAAACATCAACCACATTGAAGTCCTGTTCTATTGTGATGATTTTTGGCCTTATATTCTTTTTTTTCCATGATTTCATTTTGATGTATTTAGACAAGTACAAATATGGCTAGCTTATGGAAGTCTCAGGCCAGCTACAAATAAATGTAGTGTAGCTCACTACACCTCGCATCCTCCCAGTTTCCAAGAAATATTAGAAATGTTTGATCCTGACAGATATGATCTCAAATGTCCATTTTTTTTTTAATTTTTTTTTTTTTTCACACACACACAATTATGGGATTCAGCACAGCATGGACATTTGAGATCATATCTGTCAGGATCAAACATTTTTTTTTTTTTTTTTTTTTTTAAATGTTTGATCCTGACAGATATGATCTCAAATGTCCATGCTGTGCTGAATCCCATAATTAATAATATGCCAGCAGTATGCATATGTTATTACACTACACAACACAACAAGCACCTACACCAGAAAAAGGGAGATGGATAAAGAAGGGGGAGGCGGCATCCTTCGGAAAATGTTTTGTAAGAACCTTTAAGGCCCTGACTGATGGAAAAGTTATTAAATGGTTATGCTTCAATGTGAATGCTGAATTTTGCTTGTGTGGAAAAGAATAGATTCATCATGAAAATCTAAGTCAACCACAATCAGTCCTCACTTTAAATGATAAAGACATGTCAATAACTGACAATGTCAACAAGATGTAAATATAGCCAAATGCCAAATAACTAACTGTACCAGTGATCAGTTCACTGCTTCTACATCTGAAATGTCTAGCCACAGTTCAACAAAGAAAGATAAGATTAAGATGAGATAAAATAAAACCAGATAAGACGAGATATTTCTTTATTAATCACACATTGGAGAAATTGCACAACACACACATTTGTATGTGTGTGTGTGTGTGTGTGTGTGTGTGTGTGTGTGTGTGTGTGTGTGTGTGTGTGTGTGTGTGTGTGTGTGTGTGTGTGTGTGTATATATATATATATATATATATATAACAATATATAAGGAAGTTTCAACTTACACAGTTATCTTCAGAGCCTGAGGCAAAGAACCGACCACATGGTGAGATCGCTGACAAGCATGGATGGCATCGATTTAGATGGTTGTCATAGCGCCGCACGCATCTGAGGAGAAGATGCACACAGTGAAAAGAAATTAATGAGGTTCCGAAACTCAGAACCAACGTGATGTAATGGACAGACTTAATAATTAATAATCCTCATTATTACTGTGCCTCCATTGGATTACATGTGAATACGGTATACATTTTTGCTCTAATAGTAATATAAAGACTTCATTGTATTTTACTCATAGACAACAATACAATCCAATATTCTATATATTGTTGGCAAGAATGAATTTGACCTAGAAAGACATATAAAAACATCTAAATATATGAAACATCTAGAAATGCAGGCAGTGCTCATGTAAGTAACATGTATAAACAAAGTTTCATTACGTCTATTACGTCGAGGGCGCAGAGCATGAGTCCAGCAAAACACAGGAAAGAGAAGATAGCAGATAAAAAATGCCCTCCTTGTGCAACTTGTGTGCTATTTGCCCTGGTTTGCATTAGCATGTAATATCTTTACAATGCCATAGTCAGCTAGCTAAGCTCGGAGCTCTGTATGGTCTGGCATGTTGGCGAAGCAGGGAATATAGACGGGATCTGGTGAGAGCATGCCTTTCACATCCACATGCTAATACCATTAAGCCCTAATAAAAGTGGGTCATATTCACTGGCAACCATAAAGTCATTTAATATTTCCAGCACCAATATGCAAGTTTAAACACCCTCTAAGCAATAGCACATAAATTTCATGATGCATTTATGACCACGTTGTTCATAAGGTCAGAGCAGTGGTAAACTCTATAGATCTCAATGGAAACATAAATGTATTTCACCAATATATAGAATATAAAAACTAACAATAATAAAATTGTTTATTATTATTGTTGTTGTTTTTATTCATCCATCAGCCGCTTATCTGCCTTGTGGGTTATGGATACATTGGGGCGGATCTCAGTTTGCTGTGGGCAAGAAGCAGGATACACCAGCAATTCAAGGACCACATATTCACAGACAATCTTTCACGTACACATTAACACATATGGACAATTTGGAATGATAGGTTCACCTGCATGTTTTTGGAGGTGGGATGAACCCATAGAACCCAGAGAGAACTCACGCACCATACACAACAGAAATGAATAAAGCCTTGCTGTGAGGCAATAGCACTACCCACTGTGCCTCTAAATTATTTTCATTACTTATTTTATATATTTTTTAAACTGAAAAGGAAAAACATTGATGGAGAAGAGTGGAGGTTGAACCTTACAACATTTAATGCATGTGGGTCAAGGGTTTGTAAACCTATGCTTGACTCAAGCAGCTGTGGCCCTTTTAGAGAGAGAAAATCGGTGCTAATGAAACAACAATGAAAATTAATAATGACTGACAGTGCATGTGGTGCAGCAAATCAGATTCAAGAAATAAAGCTGACAAAGACTGAATGATTTGAAAAAACAAAGCTAATTCATTATTTGGATGGACAGCAAGAGGGATGAGAAGCATCTCTTTTTTAAATCATCATTAAATCTGGATGTTTGAGTCTAGAGTATAAGAAGTTAGAGTGAACACTCATCTGGTTTCTAGGTCAAAAAGTGGAACTATGACGTTTTGACTGAGAGGACAGGAGATGCTGAGAAACCCCCCACACACATATCAATAGTGTTCTGTGAATGATGACTAATGCAGACTACCTTAACGAGAGCCTCCTGAATCTGGTTAGGTATTTTGTGTCTGCAAGAAAACTAATTAGTAATCTAATTCTCTACTAACAGCTCATCATCTAATTTAATCGGGTCGGCCCCTGCTATCTATCCATCCATCCATCCATCCATCCATCCATCCATCCATCCATCCATCCATCCATCCATCCATCTAGGTTAGGTCTCTTTATAATCCTTGTGGATTTTTCCAGTTTTCTATCCAAAACTCTCCTTGTGCCCTACTTCTCTACTTGATCTCCAGCCAGCTTTGCTTACATTCTTGGAAATAACTGTAGATCTGGTTCTTGACTTCGACTACTATGACCTGATCAGACACACTATCATCATTCCTCTTTTCCAGAAGTTGATGACTGTTTTGATTAAATAATAAACTTTCTTTCTGTGTAAGTGAACTCTTTTTAGTCAAGCCTCTGCCTTTGAACCTTAACCAAATTCTTGATTTTTCTGGCAGTATTGGACATTATTTAACATAACCCACAGTGAGGAAAGTACAAAAAAGCCTATGTAAATCATGAACTACAATGTATGATGATAAAGTATAGCATTACATAATCAGATGGTAGGGATTCACACAGGTTCATACTGTAAAAAGGAATCCGTACTGAAAAATAGAAAGCAGCATTACCATCCACTCTCTACCTTTAGAATCTGTATCTGAGATGATCTGATCAATCCTAAATGATGGTGTGTAGACCCCTAAAAATGAACATAACACATTATTTGAAAATACAGCGTGAAGGATTGGGGTTTTAAAGTGTAAACTGTCAAAACACAAGTGTTTCTAAAACTCTTTTAATTGTGCCAAACCCTCAGATCGCATTACACTGCATACATTACTTTTGGAAAAAAGGGGTCAAGAGCTGCTAGACTATCGTTATATCACAGAAAAGACAGATTTTTTTTTTTTAAAACATCCTTTAGGCTTGTCCCGTTAGGCGTCGCTACAGTGCGTCCTCCTTTCTCCCTTTTTAGATATTTGTTGGACAAAGTTTTTTACACTGGATGCTCTTCCTGCTGCAACCCTCTACATTTATTCAGACTTAGGTCCGGCCTACAGGTGACACTCTCCTGTGCCCCCGTAGGGGTGCAGAGTCCGGGGATTTGAACCCGGGCAGCATACCTGCAAGCAAACGCTGTACCACTGAGCAACATCCCCAGATAAAATAACCATTTTAATAACGATGCTAAGCGTAATGTACATTTGCATTTGTATTGTGTCTGCAGATCATCTAATTAGAAGAAAAATTGTATCTTTGAGTTGTAACAATTGAGTTGTGTGTCTAGCAGGAATGGCCAAGAGGAAAAACTTGGGCTTTTACCAAGGCAGTGATTCATCAGCTAGGTTTATGGACAAGTACAATATGGTCATAAAATTGGCCACTTAATGATTGTGATTGCAAAACAATTTGAGATTATATTACTTTAAATTGAATCAGTCAATCTGGTGAGAGTTCCTGGACATTTTTAATCAAAGAAAAAAAAATCTATGAATTGCTCTTTCAGAGTATTAATATATTAAGGCTACAAAAAACTATGTGATAATTATGGTATACAGTCACATGGCCACCTCATGTAAGCTCTCCTAATGCAACACACTGTTCCACCAAGTTTTTTACTACCGTATTAAATCATGAATACATTCTGGGCAACATATAACATAGAGTTGATTTAACTACTTCCAATAGCTGAGAGACACACACACACAAAACACACACACACACACACACACACACACACACACACACACACACACACACACACACACACACACACATAAAAATGTTACTTTAGGGGAGCTGTAACTCTTTTTCTGGTAAATTATTGGCTGCAAAAACAAACAAATAAGGCTTTTTCAAGGGGGAAATAAAATTAACAGGGCAGGCATGATGAATAGTAAATATTTGTACTTATTGCTTTCGTACATTTAGAGGAATTACATCTGCGGTCAGACGCTTCATGACAGCTCTCAGGAGTTTAACTGGAAACCAGGTGCAAATAGTTATCAGATTGCAATGAGGTTTTGATGGCCTTTGGAATGAGGAGTTACACTTTAATACAGCCTCAGACATGAAAGAATGAAATACTCCATAATGCCTTCTAATGCACAAATATGAACATTTTGAAATCAAAGGGAGCCTGTTTGAATTATGCACCTTATATGGACTTGATACTAAGAATCAAAGGAAAATATTCTGTTACGTACTTTGGAAACGGAATAGATGCTTATTCACTCATTAAATGGAGAAGGCTTGCATAACAAAATACAGTGATGAAAACAGTTATGAATTTATTGCACTCAGGTAATGGAGGGACTGAATCAATTCCAGCCATTCTTACTGATGTCTGCGTTTAGAATTTAAGGGACTTATCTAAACAATCTAACATTGAATGTCTAAATAGCATGGCATCTAAAGTGCATTTAAGGCATGTTCAATTTCCTTTTGCTGGTTTACAGGTGCATTATTCAAGGAAAAATTTGGGCATTTCATCTCAATATGCCTACTGAGTGTATTTATGTGTGGATTGCAGTACAATGAGTACTTGAACCTTGGGGCACACCTCACATAAGCCAAGCAGTAGACGTTATGATCATTACTTTCACAATAGCTGTTTGATAAGAAGCAAACCAGTTTAGGAGAATCCTTATTAAAGTAATCAATTTTTAAAACCTAGTAAGGAGAATGGAATGATCTACAGGCAGCACAGTGGCTTAGTGGATAGCACTGACGCCACACAGCAAGGAGTTTGCATGTTCTCCCCGTGTCTGCGTGGGTTCTCTCTGGGTTCTCTGGTATCCTCCCACCTCCAAAAACATGCACTTCAGGTGGACTGAGATTTATAAATTGTCCGTAGGTGTGAGTGTGTGTGTGTTTGTCTATGTCCATGACCTGTACAAGTCCAATGCCTTGGGAGAAAATGAAATATGGATAATGTTGTATAGTTATAGGGAAACAATGAGTCCAGAAATAATCACACATTTTAAATACAGTAATCAGGCATTAAGTAAATGTCACCATAAAGATGTACAGTATATAATAGATTTCACTTGTTTTGGCTTATTTTTGCATTATACTGTATATATTTATTACAAATCCCAAAGAGTAGCCTATCATATATAGTAACAATACCTAAGGTCACGAAGGTCCCATATCTTCACACCATCTGTGATTGCACTAGTGAGGAAGAGGTTGTATGAATCCGGAGTTTGTGTGCAGAACATGGACCCCTGTGAAATGCACAAAAACGATATGCCGAGTCAGCACATGCCTGACTGAAATAGAATGTAAATCAGCTTCTCTTATTGTCATTCACTGGAATATTTTATTGCTGTATATCCTGTACTGGCAGATGTTATTATTATTATTCCAGGTAAAGTTGTTAATACCTAAAAGTAGGAGGTGACATTAGAGACCCCCTAAGCCCACTGGAGCTGTAAAGAAATCTAGGATGGAAGCAAAATCATTGTACATTTCCTTGTTTCATTTTACATTTTCTATGCACCACATGAACAGATAATTCATAGACAAGTTTCCACTCCACAGATATAGATACATTCTACACATGACTTTCACAGCAAATGAGTGAAAGAGAGAGCAGCACTGGTGGTGTTTTTGTTTAGATTTCCATTAAGAGTGTGAGAACAGGAGTCTGAGAGCACATTTCCAGTTCCATTTTCCGAGAAGTCCTCTGCTCTGATGAGTTCCAGGTGAATTTTGCAGAGGAGACGATGGAAATTTCAAGAGGGGGAACCAGATTCGCGTGCAGCAGTTCCTGCTATTTGGTCTACAGCAAGACAAGAAAAGCAAGAGGGAAGGGAAGAGTGTTTTTATGTGTGCAGTCTGGAGGCAGTGGCAATCCCTTTGATCCCCAGGCATTAACCCTACAGGCCTCCAAAGGCCCTTGGGCACCCAGGCAGAGAACGCCCACATTGACGCAATAGCCCTGCTGAAACAACACATGACAGGCTGCCCTCAATGTGCTGCACACAATAGCTGGCATGACAACGAACAGACACCTTTGTGCTCATGTATAGTCAGCTGTGTGTAAGAGTGCATTGCACGTGAATGGGCTAATGCATCATCTAAGCCACCAGCTGCAGCTAATCCGTTCTGTCCAGGATGAAGTATGCACATGTCAGCATGTATTCAAGAAGCAGCAAGAAGTTAGAAAAACAAGGTCAACTTCACCATAATTTCCATAATTACTTTCATTAATATTAATTTATTGCTATTACAAAAGTTGACAAATATTCATGACTATGACTACAGTTGACTCTGACTTGTGCCCCCATAGGACTGCTGATGTTGGGGTTTGAACCCAAAGCAGCACGCATGCAAAGCATGCACTCTATCACTGAGCTACATAAGTGTAGATAAGAAGAAATTCCAGAATTCAATATGTGAATTTATGACTGGTAAAATTAATCTCACAGTTTGTTCTACTACCCATTGCAAAATAATGGATGTGGCTACTGGGTTCAGCCATCTACTTGTTAGATGTGAGCACACTCGGCCCATTTTGGTTCACTGCAGCAATGCTGGAGTGACTCCACATAAACCCAAACTGCATCATGGAACAGCATTACTCAAAAGCCATTATCCAGCATGAAATCTCATCCTGTCCTCTCCTTTGGCAGTCTTAATCCTGATGCACCAGGGATTCCCATTCAAACAGAGATGAATGATACTAATGATGGCATGTTCTGTCTGCCTCTCATGGAAACTTAAGAGCTGGGATCAACTAGGTACTCATGGTCAACATCCGGAATGCCAAATTATTCAGCATGGAGAATATTAATGTACTGTACAGTATTCAGAAAATCCATGGAAATAGCAGTACTCACAATGGAAGCGTTTTTACAGAAAGAGAAACCCAACAGAACCATCCAGAGCAAGAATAACTTTCTCTGGCTGCCAAAGTTTTAATTGTTCCCTTATTTAATTGTTAAAATAACAAATTTCAGAGTAAGTGAACAATTTGCTCTGATGTCAGACTTCACATGGCCTTTCGGCTTTCCTGTGAGTGAGTTATCTGCAGCATTTTGTCCTTTTATTCTTTGCAAACTTCTGATTAGGGAGCAAACAAACAATGCATTATGTGCATGGTGATGTTCGTGAACATTGAGACTGCCGAGAATTCAGGTCAGTTTGACAGTTAGTGCCAGCAATGTAGACTATAGGGTATCTATAAGAAAACTCTGTCACAACCTGCCTGTTTTGTCATAGTTTTTATTATTGATGGATGTGTATGAGCCAAATGATGTATCTGGGTCTCCTGGGGATAATTGGTCCTCAGGTATAAGTAGGAACCAATGTGGCAATGTCAGGTTTCTGCCTGAACGCTGAACTCTGAATATTTTGCTATTTGATGTTAACTATTAACTAACTATATAACTATTAACAGACAAACTGAATAGAAATAAAACAGAGTAATGAAGCATGAAGTGACACGTATGACTTTTGATTACAAGGAAGCCCATCATCGTGTCAGTCACGTAAGTGCGGTGGAATACCTCAGTAGCTTAAAGTTTGGCTTAGACTCTACACCCCCAAAGGATAAAATTCATTCAGCAGAAGTGATGTAAAAACCAGAGGGGAGATGACCCCCCCGTATCTCCTCCAACAAATCGCAGCCTGCTCACAAATATAGGGAAATTTAGAGTCACCAATTTATGAACTATCATGCAACACTCAACCTATATTGCTTTATTTTAGAATTTTGGAGGAGGCTGGAGCATACAGAGGAAAGACTCCACAATGAATCTGAACTGGGTTTCAGCAAGAAGAAAATGAAAATATCAAACAATCATCCACAAATTAGTTATATTAATAGTTGGAGGCTTTTTATTTGTAAGTGTAGTTCACACAGCATCTATCTAATTATAGCCTTTCGAGAAATGAAATGATGACTTCCATTTTAGCATGACCACAATGTTTTTGTAACCATGGCTTTTTTTATTCACATCACAAACCAACACATTTTGGTCCAGGTAATATCTGCCTCACGTAACTTGATCAGCATTTATTTTACATAATAGTATCACATCAGCTAAATAGTAGTAAAGTGGAGGACAGCCCTCGCTCTACCAAATAGTACCAAATCATTTCAGTGCTGTGTTGTGTGGGTCAGACCTCAGGATTAGATGCCATTTTTCAAATAATTTAGAAGTTAACACAAGTTTGAGTCCAACAAAAATGAAGATGTGATATCTTAGATGCAGATTTGATAAAAACCATGAAAATCTTAAGAAAACTAGTAAGAGCAGTTTTTTTACACTGCTCTTGCCAGTGTAAAACGCATGCTGAGATGGGTGAGCCATATCTGCTATTGTGACACACACTGCACTGCTCAGCAGTCATTGTCCAAAAGAAAGTTCATAAACCATACCCCCACCATAGCACAATCACAGCAAAGTGGCATGAAAATCACAGTTTCATATTGCTAAAAAAAAAAAAAAGAAAGAAAAAAAAAGTAAAGATAAAAAATAAAAAAATAAATTAATGTTCCAGTTTTGAGTTACATAAATTCCAGGCCCTGTGGATAGACTGGAGCCACTATTGAACCATTAGGCAGATATGATGGACATGATTGCCTTCTATGGCAGGGGCATGCAAACAAAGAATATAGCGTATGACAGATTTAGTAAATTACTGCATGGAAAGTCTGTTTTTATATGGTCTCACCTTGTTTTGTGTAACGCAGTGGATGGCTCTGCTATGGGCATCAGATATCTGTGAGGCAACCTTACCCTCATTCATGTCAAATACTTGAACAGAGCGATCCGAGGTGCATGCCAGAACAATGTCTGTGATGGCTTTGAGGAACATTATTAACTTTACTGTTTCTGAACTAAAAGCCTACCGAGTATCTGTAGAACTATTATTTCAAGTTTATAAAATACATGTATTATAGGATCAGTTTCCCCACATTCTTCATGGGCTACCACTAACAACTCATGCTGAGCTGAGTTGAGCATCTCACGCTGAGTTGAGAGCTTAAGTCATCAATTTGATCTGTTACAGAAAGCTTCCGTCACTCCACGCTGTGGCACAAAAATGTAAAACTTGCCAGCAGTTGTCATCAAGTTTGACTTTTTTCCCTTATATGCTAAAAACGTAATCTCTGAGTCTACGTAGAGGAAATATTTTACTTCTGAGCTGAAATGTGATGAAGTTCATCAGGAGAAAAATAGTTCCTGCATGAAACTGCTCACAACAAGCTGCTAACTCTGCTAAAAGTATTGTTTTATCATCACAAGTTGATTGGCATATAAAGTAGTTTCATTACATTTGTAAAGGGGAACTCTCCGTTTGTCATAAAATTCAACAACTCAGACCAAAAAAATAAGATTAATAGGAAAAGATCTAACATGATACCAGTGGAAAACTCATTTTTATTATAAATATTTCTGATACACTAATTAATCCTGAATTTATGGATGAAATAAGCAGAATCTGTTATCAGTATTTATAATTGTTCTACTTGGTCACTGTCAAGGTACGTGGTCGAAAATAATTCCCAGCAGGATCTCATTCTTTCAAAGTAGGTCAGTTCAGTTGATTTACTGAAAAGTAAATGTGCAGTAAACCCTAACAAGGGGATGTAAGTCATACATTCCTGAAATAGCACAGACACATAAATGATTCACAGGTAAAATGGAAGCCCTGAGGCAATGTGAGCGTCATTTTTGGAGCACAGACTGATTGCTGTGGATGAAAGAGAAATGCTCTAACTAGAAGCTCTAAGGCACAGGTTCACTTATCATCAATGCTGTCTTAACTTTAATAGTCCCTGGAAAAGGATACGAGAGCAGAAATCATTGACGGCAGACATAGCAGTGATGTTTGTTGCCGATGTTGTTGTAAAGCATCCCATCAGTTTGACAAAGCTCCGTTGTTGATACCTAAGAAAAAGAAGTTGCATTTCCCATTAAACCAATAAAGGTAATCGTGATTTAAGTTTTAGCATCATTGCTTTGAGCAAATAAATAAATAAATAAATGACTGAGCAGTGTATAGTGCTTAAAGAACATATAGCTTTTTGTTGTTTCACTATTCCCCTTTTTCCTAAGGTATAATGCTGCTGCAGTGGAAGTATTTGAAATAGTCATTGTTACAATATCTAGTTCACTGGAAACTGGCACATGATTATTTTAAATCTATGAAAATGCCTTCTCCTCTCTGTATACTCTCCTGAAAAGGGCATGTGGCCTCCGTTGTCTTTGGGCCACAACAACCACAGTCCAACTGAACAGCTTTGAAGTTTGAATATTCACCATAATCACTGCAATGCTTCAGACTAAACAGAATAAAACTGCAGCTCTCTGGACCCAAACGTCATTGGTAATGCATCCTACATTGCTTTAAGCGCCATTTTATCAATGACATCAACCAATATAAGTTAACAAATATTGGAATAAAAACAACACAAACACTGAATACAATGTCTGGAAATATGAACGGAACATTACAATCATATCCCATATTTCCTGATGAGATGTTTGCTCACTTGGGTTTGGTTTTTTTATTACCTCTTTATGTCATCGTGTCTGATGTCCACATTATACAGGCACAAGTGTAAAGATGGTCCAGATGCCAGAAGCAAAAATTTGTCAAGGTAATAAAACTGAGCACATGGGATGGAACTAGAGAACATGCTGTTGCCCTGGAGGAGGAACAAAAGAAGGAACACTTGAAAAGAACAGGATTTATCAGTGTCCCTCTCTGAGATCGATATTACAATCTGACATTAGTCAGGCTATTCTAATTACACAATTTATCTGGATTTGTATAAAGTACATTTGAGTCACAGATGATGCAAAAGCAACATTTCATAGATGTCTCTTACCTCACTGTTAGAGACAGTTTTTAATACAGAACTAAAGCTGAGACACTATAAAAGCACTGTTTTTAAGTGATTCATACTAATGCGATCTAGAAGGAATTAAATCACTTAATTAAATCACCTTAACCCTAACCCAGGTAAGAGGAAATGAATGTAACTATATTACAGGGTAAATTGTCTGTTGATCAATCCCAATTCAGTTTAATAAAGCAACTCCCAAAGCACTCACTTTTCCTTAACTTATACATAAAGTAATGGAGAGTATGAATGAAGCAGAACATTGTGGATAAAGTGCAGCCACTGTGGTGCTGTCACCCAAGTGTGACCTCCTCTTTTACAGTCATAGAGGAAAAAACCCTCTCAGCAATCCGGGCCAATCCAGACAGGGGGGACAGTGAAAAATGTCTGCTACACAGAGCGGCAGTTACTTTATTTCTCTTGTAAACCAATTTGAGTTTTTGCATCTTCCGAGCAAAGACATTTTTGCAGCATGAGTTCATTGACTCGTCCTCTTTTCACCATTTTTTTATGTTTGGGAGCGGCTTGATGAGGTCATATGATATGATAGCTAAAATTAGGCTAATAGTGACTGAACAAAGATTGATAAATAAGAGGCACAAGTGTGTGTGTGTGTGTGTGTGTGTGTGTGTGTGTGTGTTTGTGTGTGTGTGTGTGTGTGTGTGTTTGTGTGTGTGTGTGTGTGTGTGTGTGTGTGTGTGTGTGTGTGTGTGTGATACAGACCATTATTATGGCAGGTTCTGATCTGCCAAGGGTCCAGATCCTGACTGACCGGTCCTCTGATGCACTTAACCACCACTTTCTGCCGAGGCTCCAACTGACACAGCGCACCATCTTGTCATGCCCTGCACATAAAGAGAGGTATAAAACCAACCTGAAAATGCAGTGTGTGGCTGTAGGTAGACCTACTTGGTGACCTGCTGGTCACCTCATCTGTCCTTCTATCTCTGCTGCCCCCTTCTGGAGATTGTGTTTTGGCTACATGGGAGCTAGCGAGTGTGAAACAGAAGCTTGACGTACATTCATATCCCTTTCTTACTTTTCACTGCTCAATGCAGGTGATTGCTGGGTGGCAAACAGGTCAGATTGGTCTTAGCACTACTTTATATTTTCACATGCATGTATAGAGTGAAATACATTAGTTCAAACATTGTTTTTTCTAAGACCTGGGGTTTACCATTTGATAAAAGTAAAATGGTTTGAACTGAAGTTTTACTTCAGATTGTAACCAAAGTGCGCATTCATGGCAATAATGAGCTATTAATCTACAGTTGTGACACTGATCGCTCAGTGAGTCAAGATAAGGGTCTTTTATCTTGAGCCAAGCATCACTTTCCTTGCTGAGATGATCTTTTTAGTATTAAATTCCTCCTTGTCTCTTAAAAACATCAGGAGTAAGAACTTAACCTTGAAGTGCTCCAAGATGTGAACATCATTTATGAGGAGTCAACTGAGGGGGGAAAAAATCCCATTATCATTCTTATAAATCTTTCTCCTGAAAGAAATACAGCAATACGCTAGAGACTGAGGGCAAATACCCCAACAAGATATATTTCAGGGATGAACAGTCTTGTCTACTTAATGCACCTGTGTAGACAGCTGGGTCGCCAGACAGGGAGGATCTGTACAATAACACCAAGTTGTCGCCAGGACCACACAGGATATGTTTTCCATCACCTAGAGGAGACAAGTATTCCTACATCGGTATTGTCAGTCAACAGGTGATTTATTTACCCTTCAAGAACAGGATGGATAGAACTGAATGCAACATATTATTTTGAAGCCAGGCTTCAAACAAAAAGCTGAGAAAGGTATCTGCTCTATTATCATGAAGGACTATCCTGCAGTCATGAAGGCATGCACTCAAAATTTTATTAGTTGTGGTAATACAACTAATACCTGAATCAAGAATCAGTCACTACAAAATCACAGAATCCTGTCAATTCTCAAATTTTTTCCACTTCTCTGGCGCTTTTTTAAATGAAGATTTTACATATTGTGGTTAGTTTTCCTGCAGCAAGACTGTCGTACCTGAATACTGAAGACAGGAGACTGGTTTGTCACCGGTGTTGAGAAGAATATGTGAAATAGTGGGTGCTGCACTGTCTGATGGGTAATCTCTGGGGAGTAAACCTCTAAATGACAGGAAGAAAAGTAGTTTCAAACAACATATAACATTTTGGAACTTTTGTTATTTCGTTTTTTATTATTAAATTGTGGTAATACTTACGTATTTCTGATAGCCTTTTTGCCTGGAGGATTCTTCTCAATATTTGTTTTGGGTGAAAACATAACTCTTCTGAAAAGAAAAAGCAATAAAAAATAAAAATAAATGAATTGAACATTCAGTGTACTTTAGAAGAAAAAAAAAAGATCTTATGGCAAGGGTACAAACCCAAACAAATAAAATAAAAACTTTTGGGCAGTGTTCTACTGTAAAATGTCTGAACCATGATCTAGTATAATATTTGACCTGCCGAAGAATGAAAGAAGAATACAAAAAAAAAGACAAATCTTCTCCTCTCACTTAACTCTAATTTTAAAATGGTGCTGATTGTGCTCATCAAAATGTAAGCTGTAATTGAATATTCTATTGGAAAGAATGTTACGCATACCTCGGGACACTGTTGTATCCAGAAGACTTCACTTTTGAGTGAAAAACCAGGGGATGTTCTTTAATCACTCCTTTGAAAAAGACAAATCGATCCATTAGATGTTCTGTTTATGTGTTACAAACAAAAACAAACATGACACTGAATTCAAATAGTTATAGTCCATACGAAATCACACTGTGTTTTAATGGATGATGCAAGGAAATGATGGGTCAGTATTATAATGGGTAACTACCCCATGCTGTGAGCCTGGGGCACAAACTGTAGTATGGTTCATTCCACTGCCTGTTAAATGCCACCGCCTTTACTGTGATAGAATGACATTAAAATGTGTGAGATACTCTAAAAAATGTCAAGTACAGGCAAAGTTTATGTCAATCCAACACCAGCTCATCACCTTAACAGAGAATGTCCTCTAAAGACGTCACTGCAGTATTTACTCGTCAGTGGGTTTAGCTGAATAACATAACTACAGGTGAACCTGTATAAGTCAGTCATGTGTTTGATTCCCTACAGGTCTGCAATTTATTTTCCATCCAATAAAAATAATTACAAAAATATCACTGAAAAGTTTTTTTTGTCAGTTACTGGAAAAACACAAGAGAACTTGAACCTGGTGAATGCAGATTGATGGTATTGATCAATCAAAGCTGTGTTTACAGCAGTCCATTGTTAAAACAGTCAAAGCAAGTCAATTCCAACATCAAATAATGCACAACGACAATGTCTTACATTTAAAATAAAGTACATGGTAGTAGTTTTATTTTGATAAGCATTACTGAAGCTGTATAGATATAGTTGGGTATTAATACTACTAGGCAAACATCAAGACAACACAATAATAGATTCAATGCAAATGGAAGTAACCGGTCAAAATGTAAAAGAAGCACATCTGGATATGTTTTCAATCCTCTCCTGTCTGGGAGAGCTTTTCATCTTTGATCAACAGTGACAATGTCTAGTCCAGATTTGGCTTAAAGATTTTTTTTTTCCTGTGAAGTACACTTAGACTTCTCTGAACAATTACTCCTGTCTGTTTCTTTTCCATCTTTTTTTATTTTGGATTTTGATTTAAACTTGTCTGTCTGTCTGTCTGGTATTTTTTTATCTTCTCATTTTCTCATTTTGCTCCTTTTCTAACACTTTCGAACCTGAAGGGCACTTTTATCGATCTCTCTTAGGTCACATGTTGTTCGTCTCTTGTCATTAACTTGAATGTGATTCTCTTTTTCTATATGGAGCACTCACGCGGTGCAATATAAACACTGTAAATCTTTACAGTCCGTCCATCCATCTGTCCATCTATCCTTCCATCCATCCTTCCATCCATCCATCCATACATCTATCTATCTGCCGAGTTATTTAATAAAATGATATAAATATACATGTACATGTAGCTCCGTCCTCAACTGTGTGTGTGTCTTGATCCAGAGCAGACTGCATCCTCAAACTAAGGCCAAATATCTCATTACCTGCTGACACAGGAACTTGGAATTGCTCAGCAGCCGTATTTAAATGCCTGCTAACATGTAACGGTCTTTAACTTTTATGGGGCACTAAAAATCTCCTAATTTACACTTACTTGAGGCGGGACATTATTTCAAGCAACATTATTTCAAGTTACAGACAAATTTCCAGAAGACGTTTCCACAGTCATAACTCTTGTAAAAAACACTTACAACTCATTATTTAAGCTTAAATTAAGTTTCCTTTACAGGTATTGAATGAGCTGTGTAAACCGTGAATAAATATCACATTTGATTGTTTGAAAATTAATGTCAATGTACAGTCAATTGAATACAGTAAAAGAAAGTTAGGGTTAGTTTAGGGTTAGTGTTAGTGTTAGTGTTAAACCTAACCCTAACGTTAACCCTGACCCTGTATTGCTGCAGGCATCATACACAGAATGTCTTTTTATTGAATACAACTGCATATGTGCAAAAAAAGAATTTGCTTGCATTCATGTTTACACAATCTGTTTTTTGAAGAATCTGATCTGAAAGAATATTTAATAATTTTGAAAATCTTTCACCTAGCTCCAAAAATTATTACTTAAAGATCAAACAAAAGATTAGTGTTGTAATAATGTCTATAGTCACTCAGTTAATGAAGCTGCATATCAAAAAATAAAAAACTATAAAAAGTTGCTTGATGGATGGTAGAATTAACGAGGCTACAGTCATTTGAATTCGTCAAATGTGCTGATGAGTTTTACAGTTAGTCTTTACTGTATAAAAAGCGTGAGGTACAGGGTGAGTCTGAGGACAAGACACAGCAGACCTCCCTCAGAGTATATAGTAGAATGTGGCACAAGAATAAATAAATCAAGCTAAAAGTGCCTAAACCGTAGCAGTATTTATGTCTCTGTGCTATTACTTTGACTGTAACCAAACTCTCTGGTATGAGTTATTGCCTTACTGACCTGTGAGAAGTGGGGCACACAGTTGGAGAGAGTAGAATACAGAGGTAATGCAACCCAAAGACCGGCTGGAATTATGAATATGGAGCCAAAATAGGAGTCTGAAAGCTGTTTATATCATTAAAGATTGGTCTACATTCAAAGTTCAACTAGTACAAGCTATACATTTTTTCCCATCTTGCTGTTCCCAAAAACTAAACTAAAAGAAAAAAAAAATCGTCAGTTTGAATCTTAAGTTCCATGTTGTGTAAAGTAGATCATGATGAATGACACCCGCTTTTCGGATTACATTAGCAACAAAGGAAAACATTGATTTGTCAACGTATCATTTTCATTTATATTTTTAGGTTTGTATATCTATTAAAAAATTGAGTGACTTTTGAGCTAATAATTCACAACTAATTTTCACTTATATAGTCCTGATATTTAACTTAAAAAAACATTCTGTAAATCACACAAGAAGTCATGGTAGCTGATAATCATTTCAACTGTCCTGGCTCACCTCATGATTATGTTACATGACAGCCTGACAGCAGATATCTCATCTGCAATAAGCTCTGTGAAAAAAGTTATCACACCTATGCCAGCTACAGGATTTTCCTTTCCAGGAGTGTCAGCGGTTTATGGTGTAATTTGTATACAATTCTGCAGATATCTTCAAGAATAAGGTGATGCATGAACAGCATGGTGGGTTTTACAAGTCCTCAATTATATGTGGTTTTCAGTCCGACACCACTGTCACGCAACAGCTCTTGTCTCCCCCAAAGATCTCCTACATAGTCTGGTACAAAAGCTCCTTTCACTACAGCTGCAGGGAGTCTGGCTAATGTTAGCTTTCTCAGCACTAACCCTCTGTAAGAGCACTTTTAAACCTCAACGTACAGTACTATAGATCGCCAGCAAAATAATTTCAAGCTACCAGATCCTAATAATACACTGAAGAACCGCATATAAACTCAATGTTCTGATGAAATCAGCAGGAAGCAACCACACGACAAATGGAATTATTTCAAGAGAATCTATTCTTCTAGGAGTGCTGCATGTTTTGTGGTTGCAAAAGCATACAAGTAGCCATGTGTTGTTCACACTTGGTTTGATTTTAATGCCTATGTGGGAAATAGAAAATGAGCTGCACATCAACAATGCAAATGATGGAATCTTTTCCATCCTCTATATTTACGGATAATGAGGAGGTTCTCAGCAGCTCTTCTTATAGCCAAACTTTCTTAAATTAGTCTCATTGTAATAAACCTACAATGAGACTAATTTAAGAGACCGTGTGTCCCAGCAGAACAGCCAATCTGCCAGACAAGGAGTGAGCTATAAAATGACTCATACTTTCAAAGCCCACAGTCATGAAACAGCAGTAAGTCCTTTATTTTTTTATTACACAAGGATGAGAAGGAGCTGGGGGAATGTCGAGAGAATGACAGGGACACCTCTGACCTTTCTTATTAGGATGGTTGGCCTCTTTCTTCTTGAAAGTAGCGTTCAGGGGAGACTGAGGTAGCAGCGGAGAACTAAAAAACAAGGGAGGGTGACTTTTCAAATTGACTGGAAATGAAGCAGCACAATATTTTCCATGATTGTGGATTTTTATTCCATTTTATTCTTACAACTGTGGCACTGTTGATTCATTAAAAAACAGATGGCAACGTGGTTATGACAGGTCGGGCTAATATGGAAATGTCAGCGTCAGAAGGAGTCGTAGGCAGTAGGCCAGCATTTCTAATGAGAGCTGATGACCAGTGTCTCAGTGAGATCAGCTCCATTACTTTCACAATTTTGTAAGAGCTGACATTCTTTGACTCATAAACTGAAATTTTATTGCAGCAGAAAATCTACATGCTTATTATTATTCAAATTATCACCGTTTATTAGTGCTGTGGTAAAGGTAATGACTGAATCAATTCAATAATTCTCTTGCAGACAATTCTGAACTTCTGGTATTTCTAAACTGACGTTAGCAGGAGAGTAATACGTATGATTTTCTGGATGAGGACTGGATACAGCACAGAAAGCTTTATAAAAGCTCATACGGATTAAAAAGCTTAGACGCTTAGTCATTCGTTGCAGTGAGCAGATCCAGTTGGAACCAAATAGTTACAAAAGTTCCAGAAAAGCATTTGTTTTCTCTTGGTTGTGTCATTCATAGACTGCTTCAAGACATACAAAGCACTAATGCCAGTGAATAAACAAATGTTATATTATATATTATTTAACGAGAATATCTGTTTTCCAGCCACTGCATAAAAAAGCCAACTACTACGTCCTTGGGAAACATACATACTTTTTACAGAGTAGATTTATTTTTTAAAAATTAAGTAAGTGAGCAAAAAGGAAAATTTTCCCTGGGGTCATCATTGAAAAATTCCACATATATATTTCTCTTTAACTCCAGATTTACCTTGGGAACACTGAAAAGCCTTCGACGCGAGCACAGATGCTTCCCAGGTCACACAGACGAAACTCCAACAGGACGACGCATGAAGTAAACAAAGAGCTGACCAAACATACCATCTGTGTAACAAAGAGTTTAAGGAGGAATTTGTGTCAAAACATTTTGTTATGAAGCAAGCCATGAATCATATACTGTGTATTTGTGAAAACTTTTCAAGAAATAGTGGATAGAAAACCAATAAGTCCTTCCATACTGAACCATTACACATGGCAGAATAGAAAAAAAAAGGATTAATTTTCCGTATCACAAACTTATCAAAGATTGAGTAAAGGACTGCCAAAATTCTACTGTATTATTAAAAGGGGGACAAACACAGATCCGGTCTCTTTATTTTAATAATTTGTAGTCACTATGAACTGATTTATTTCTGTAATTTCTGTGTCAAAATTATTTCATTTCACATCCTATTTAATGACTTTTATTGTCATAAATTAAGAAGAACTGAGAAACAGAGCCAGGCCTAATTTTTCTCCATTAAACGGTCAGACCACTAGCAACAATGTGATTGTGTATTTATCATCGGCATCTCTAGGGTGAAACTTATCATAGGCAAAATTATTGATTGTGGCTAAAGGACAAATCAACATAATGTCTCTCTGTAGTTTATTGAGAGATTATTGGAATTACTTACAGAATTATCCCCTGCTGGAGAGACTGACCATGAGCCTGCTGTTGTAATGCTCAGGTTGGGGTAATCTAGAAAAAAGAACATTCATGACAAGTTTAGATGCATCCGATTTCTTGTTGATACAGTATGAAGAGGTTCTGCAGTCAATGCAAGGAAACTGAAAGTATGATGGGAAAATTAACATACGCAAATGCAAGCTACCATACAATATATTAAAATGGAAGATATTAGTGACAAGATCAGCCAAAATTGGTTTTGCAAAGGCAGATGTGATTTTTTTAAATTTATTTTGTAATTAAAGACACCACTTTAATAATAACTGGGGAGACTAATTAAAAGCTGTTTGTCATCATTTCTCCAACTGATTGTTTATATAATGGAAACAGAGTAAATAACAGAGTTTAAAGTAAAATACAGCTGCAAGTTGTGCTCAGGAGGATCAGAACTGACATGAGTGACTGTTTGAGTCACTAGCTGCTGATGACAGTCAGAGCAGAAAGCTATAAAACACATGTGCACAGTATTATCACAACTGGTTTGACATTTATATCACTCATGCTGCAAGCTACACTGCCTTATGTGGTGTATCAATCTCCTGAAAGAAAATTTATCATTAAAAAAATACAGTATGCCGAAGTGGAAAAGTCCTGGAAAAAAGTAAAATCACAGGAGTTCATCAAACAAACGATAATCTTGAGATAGTTACTTAAATGGATACCAATATAGGCTCAACAGCAACAGCCTACCTTTGAAATAATGTACTGTTATAAGTTCTGCGGTAGCCACATTCACCACATAGAGGCCATCAGAGCTGCCAATACATAACCAGCTGTTGTCCCTGTGGGGTGCCACACAGGAGCACATGGAAAAACAGTGTCAGAGGATTTCCCTTAAAACCCTTTTTTTGGAGGTACTGTAACTATATACTAAAGAAAAACATACTGATACCATTTAATATCCAGGCATGCATACCAGAGAACAATGACTTTTTATTATTCAGGTTTCCTTTGACTTCATGTAGCCTAAACTATTTACAACCAGCAAGATGGAAAATACTGCCAATCAGACCATAAGGAAGGAGCTGGGACTCATGGTTCCTTAATATTCACATCTTGCTCTGAGCTGCACACTGAGATTATGTGATTATTTGGTACATTTCACTACATCATTAATTTTATACAGGATATGCGCTTTCTGTGGGATGGGGGAGATTTTCATGTAATTAGTAAACGGTTGCGTGTGCAGGAAGATTTGCAGTAATTTATTTGAGCGCTAGATGGGGCCAAAGACTACATTTCAAATGTATCACACTAACAGCTAAAAAATCATTTGAAACATTTTAACCATGTTTGGTCCTTGGGAATATACAATAATGCTTTTACTGTATTTTCCTAAAAATATAAACAGATGGCCACAGTAGGACATAAACCAGAAATCTGGATCATATTTTCCCCATTACTACATGGGGTGCGACTAATATAATAAGGATAATTAAACTGAAGGCAGTAAAGAAGGGGTAGCACAGACATAACACAAATGATGAAGCACATTTTAAAACATCTACTTGGATGATGAAATTATGTAGCACTGAGATCATGTGCTTTGCTGAGAAGAACAAAAAGAAATCAATGGCCATTTAAATATACAGTACAGCGTCTGTGCCTGTTTCCTGTTAATATATTTCTTATTTAACTGAAATAGTTTATGCCACAAGCTTGCAAACTTTCCTGTAATGCATGAAGATTCTTGTGAATACAAGAAAATGTGCAGCAATTATTATTATTAGATGTGTCTACTGTATTTTGTTCAAACTTTTTATGACAGCGCAAAGTCTACATATTTGAATATATTATGTCATGACAGCTGTTTTTAAATATTCTTCTGGATCATATTAAATTTTTACATTGTGGAATGTTAGACCTTAAAAATAGCCACATAAACACCAACAAGGAAATTTAACTGGAAGCGGACAATATTGAAAGAAGTTGCTCTCAGCATGACATTATCACTTCCAAGATCAATCCATTTAAACATAGCTTGTCCCATATTACACTGATTTAGAAGTATCTTGTACGTATTAACTATCCCCATGAAAGCCCCCCTCATTAGTGATACATGAACATACAACGTAATAACACCTGTGCTAATAGGTTAGCGAGATGTGGTCAGACATCATCCATTTGCAACAAAAATTTCACATTCTGTATGAATGCTATTGAGATTATCCCTTACATGTTATGCCCAGCACTGGAGCCAGGAGATGATTGACACAAAGCCATTTTGAGGACAGGTCTTGAAATCTCCACTTTACGTGTGGCTGATTGCTCTGTATTCCGTGAAAGAAAATGTCAAATTTATGGTAATTCAATATGTCACCTAGGCAGCTGAAATATAAAACTCAGGATGAAATGGCATTCGATAAAGCTCATCAAAAATACCCAGCAGATTGGTAACAGAACCTGCTTGAAGGTTCCCATGCCCTCGCCGCTTTTCATATCTTCTTTGCATATTCTGAAGGTCCATCTTCATCACCAGGTGACACTTGCAGTCATCGGGGAGAGTAAAGCACCATACCTAAACCAACCAGATACTGATCTAACACAGCATGTGAAATTTCACTCTGAAAAACAACTAGAACCAAGGCAATCACAGACTGCAACATCCTGCAATACCCCTGAATTCAAAATTTTACCCTAGGTCAAAGATCAAAGCTAGTGGTCTGACTTACTGTCATTGATCAAAGCACTAGCTTTGATCTATGTTCTTACTCACACTGGCCTTCTCCCTTGTCTTTCTATCTTATCCAGTTCCTGAGTGTACAAAAGTTGAAATTTTACCTTGACCTAGTTTTCTCAAGGTCAAGGTCATCATCTCATTTTCATCCCCTTTGCTGCCCGAGTAATGTGCTTTTTGTTTCATCCTTCTATCTGCAACAGCTGCGAAGATATTTGGTGGACTAATGAATGGACGGACGAACGGACAAACACACAAACACTGACAATTACAATACATCACCGCTTTCAAGTGGGATGTAATCATGGCTTTGTGTCTCAGTCACTAACCTGCCCATCGGTTGAGCCCGTGATGAGGAGCCTGTTCTCTTCAGAGAAGAACATGCTGAGCAGTGGGCAGGCTAAAGAATGACATTTTCTTTAGGAAAGTTGATGTTTTTTGTTATTTTTCACTCTTACTTCTCTACAGTGATCACTAAATAAATGTGCATTAAATAATTTCTTTTTTTAAAATAATTTTTATAATAATAATTTGTTGGTACTACTTTCTATGTGCTGGTGCTACTTTCTGTGTGTTTTCTTATTGTGTTCTCACTCTGCTGTGTGTAGTGCAACGGAGAAATTAATTTCCCTGACGGAAAGTCCTTAAGGGATCAATAAAGTCCTATTCTACTCTCTACTCTCTCTAATCTAATTATGTGCCTGAATTTTACCCGCAGCAGAACTTAAAGATGAGCTTTGACTCATATGTTTTAGATACGTTCAAATATGCTGGACATATCTTACAGGAGGATTCAGATCATATAAATACTTTGCTAATATGTATTTTTGTTATTGTGTAAAACACATTAGGTTGTGCTTATATCATACCTGAAAGCACAAAAGACTGGAAGAAAACAGTTTCAGTCTTTAAGTCCCATATCTGAAAAGAGAAAAGATTAAGTCCTTTACAGTTCTTCAGCTGAGGTTGCATTAGTGAGTACAGTATTTGGAATTTGTTGTATATATGAATATGCATCATCATCATTAAGACCGTAAATGTGCGGTCCTCCGAGGTGGTAACAAGAATGTCTTTATTCCAGGGACAGAACTCTGCAGATGTTAAAGGCCCAAGGAGGCTTGTCAAGGTAGAGATCACGTCTTGTCTCTAATGTGGAAAACAACAGTGAAGCAGAGAACTTTTAAGGATGTCTGACCAGTAGGATGAAACAATATTCACATATTTTGATTGAGATAAGTTTTAACAAGCATCAGAGTGAAGTGGCACATGATATGGTGTATCTGTAAGCCAAGTGACCTGGAGAAAATAAGACATGGGGAAAAACCAAGATATTAATTTTTTTTAACATGTGCTAAAAGAAACTGAAAGAGTGCATCCCTTTGTACCTTTGAACTGAGAACATACACAGTTACTCCTGAGCATGCAGCTACTCGTTCATTGGAGAAACAGAATGACAGGTAGATGACTTCACCCAGTAACGTCCCAATAACTGTTCCAGCAGCGACCTTGCCTGTAAACAAATTAGTTAATTTGCTTTTATTCAAAAATTAAAAAAAACAAAACTGCATAGTGCACAATTTAACACATACAGAAATATTTTATTACCCTCCTGTGTTTGCCTGTGGCACAGTTCAATATCCCAGACAATGATATAATCAGCTGAGGCAGAGCAGAGAACAGAACTCCCTCCTCTGCCAAAAGCCATAGCACTGATCTCAGCATGGTGGCCAGTTAGTAACAGGGCCTGTGGAAAAACATTTAGACTCAATTATAATATCCAATCGAACAGAACAATTCCATTCATCCTGTGGTTCCCGACTGAGACAAAAAGTAACTAAAAATCTAGTAGCCAGAGGCCACATCAGTTTCTATTTATGATCAAAACCAGTGCTGTAACTGCTTGATCGTTTATTTCCAAGTATTTGACAAAGTGCATAAATTGTATAACCCTAATTTGGGACATTATGTTGAATGTCCAAAAAAACAAACAACAAAAAAGTGCAATGCAATGAGTTACCACACAGTTGTTTGTGTATACTTGTCACAGGCAGTGATACTTACTGTAATACCATCACCGATGCCAGCCTTTGAACTGGTAAGGATCTGGATGGGCATGCTATTTTCTAGGCCAGAGGACACAGTTTCATTCATTCATCCATTCATCCATTCATTCATTCATCTTCTACTTTGTCGTGGGTCGCGAGGACAGTTTCCATGACTTCTAAAGCATACACGTTTGCACTTTGTGTCAGTTCATCTCAGATGTACTGACAAGAAGTTCTTGGCTTGTCTGGATGTTTTGGATACATAAGTTGAACTTATCTCATGGCAGTCTTAACTTGAATTTCTAGACTGCAAAAAAATGTGTTTAATGACAACTATTTTTCCTAAGTCTTCCTGAGCCTGTGCAATTAGTATATGCTTCACTGAATCAGGTCAGTTTCTAATGAAGTGCTCAGACTGAAGAAAGGACTTTCAGCAGCATTGATTCCTCTCTCTCTCTATTTGTCTATCTATCTATCTATCTATCTATCTATCTATCTATCTATCTATCTATCTATCTATCTATCTATCTATCTATCTATCTATCTATCTATCTATCTATCTATCTATCTATCTATCTATCTATTCATCCATCCATCCATCCATCCATGTATATACTGTATCTATCCATCTATCTTAAAGCCTTCAGTGTTATATTGTGACTACTTGGCTAGATAACTACATAATCATCTGAATAAAATGACACCGGTACCTGCACACAACTGACAAAACGTTTTAACACACCTTCTGCTCCGGGTCCACATTGCTGTAAATGAGCATGTCTTTGCCGTTCACTGGTAGGCCACAGTAAGAGTGACAACATGCGAGCTGGCGGTGTGACAAGACTCTATCACACCTAAAAACGAGTTTTTCGCTGATCGTCATTGCTCCTTTATATTTATATTCCCTTTTGAATTCGCCTTAAATTAACGATACTTTTTTTTGAAAATAAACGCTAAAATAAGGAATGAAGGACTAGCCTTTGAAGGAGATGGGGTTTCCACTACACAGACTTTTCACGTGGTCAAACCTTTCAGGTTGCCAGGACACCGGCACCACTGAAATTTCCAATACATCACCGACTTCTCTCACACATGTCAAAAATACTAGCCTTAGTCAGATGAATTTGTCTGTAGAACAATTAAGTGTCTTTTTTTTTTTTAATGTATTATAGAGGTAGGATGTTTCAATGTAAGGTCACTTGAAATGTATGTCTACATTTAACCGGAGGATGGCGGTCACCGTGCATTGTTTGCATGACAAATTTACAATAAAATAAAATAGATCGTTTAAAATCATACCTCACCTTTAATGACTGAACTGTCGAAATAAGTGGGAAAAAAAATACTGAAGTTGATTTGTTTGATTTTTCCTGGTATATAAGTATAATTACGTTCTGCCAGACAAATACCGGTTAACACATGTTTAAAAATGTATACTAAGAACCTCTTTGACTTGAATGAAAAACATATTATTTGTTGTTAAAAAAGACCACCAAGGGCACGAACTTTTAAGTGGATTTAAAGATATCCTCTGTAAGTGGATAAGCTTTTATAAAAAGCATGAATGGACGATGGGATGCCGGGAATTGTAGTTCTACCCTCATCGAGCGGATATGACGTTAGTGTTTTGTAGGTTGTCGCTCGGTGTCGTCTGCCTACCGCTTTGCCGTAGTTGGATGAATCAGTCGACGTTGTCAGATCTCGGTTTAAGACAGTACTCGTGCAGTAGAGAGCTAACTTTAGCTAGACGTTTAGCTGCATGTTAGGTTTTTTAGGATTACGTTAGCTAAAAGATTTCGAGTGCCAACGCGTTTTTTAGACAAGCTGGTGTTTTTTGTTAGCCTTGTAGTTTTATACGGTGACATTAATGGCGGTTTTCTGATAGATTACCTACCTATTTTGTGGTCAACTTGTGAATTTCATAACTTAATGTTTGTTAGTCATATCAGTGTCAGGATTTAAACTAAGAGAGGTTAGCTAAGAGTTAGCCTGTGAGAAGCTAGCCGTCATATTAGCCAGGTGCCGGTAGCATAGCAACGTGCACCGGGGAACCCTACTAAGTTAAATAGAAAGAAATTGCTAGCATTTTGAAGCTAGCTAGTAAATCTGTAACATGAAAAGCGCACAGTCTGACAATTTGGGATTTGTTCCTCAAAAAGACATCGTATACAACAAACTCTTGCCGTACACGGACAGACTTGACGATGAATCAAATGATATATTGAAAAAAATCAAAGGAAACTTGAGTAGAGCTGTTCAGCTCCGAGAGATGTGGCCTGGTGTGTTGTTTTGGACCAGGAAACTTTCCACGTAAGTAACACTTAAGTTCATGTTTGGTAGCCCGACGCAAAATTATCAGTTGTTTCTCATTTGCTTTGTTCATATTAAATATTTTTAATGGGAATAACCCCGAATAAAGTTAGCTTGTGCTTATTATAACTTTCATAACGTATTATGAAACATTTCCCTGTGAGTTATTAAATGTCATCTAGTGTAGTGTATGTCTAGAAAGTACAGTCTACCCGGTGTTTCCGATTTGGTTTCATAACCCCCGCTGTCATGTCAAAGACTTATTGTGGGAAGTGCAGCAAATACTGGAGGTCACTGCCAATACCTTTTTGCTTGTGTCTTGTTTGAAGCACCGAGCCGCTTGTTTCCTCCCTACAACTTAAAACACAATAATTTTGGCGGATTTGATGTTTCTACATGGATTATAAACCACTTTTTTTACTCTCTTGAAAGTTTATGACTAAATACCTAAATTAAGCCATGCTCACTGAAGCCAATAAATTTTATCATTATTTTTGCCTGATTTTTGTTTCTCTCAGTTGTTTTATAATTAATAGCATTGTAGAACTTTGAAGAATAAATATTTTCAGTATATGGATTACTGTGTCATTTTTGTTGTGCTTGGTGACCGGGTTTACTTGAATCCTTTTAAGTCCCCAATGCTGATGCTTTGCTCAGACCAAGAGTGAGTCACTGGAGAGAGATGGAAAGTTTACTGTTGGCTGACCCAGATTCTGTTCAATGGTATTTAGGCTTTAGAGCAGTGTTACAAACAGTTTGTATTGGTCAATATGATTTCTTTTTAATAGGTTTTTGCATTTTAAGCAAAACAGAACTTAATCCACATCGTTTGTATGATCACACTGTTTACAGTGGTGCTGACAACTCAGGCATTTTAAAAATGAATCTCTACATCTATACTTTTTTATTTAGGTACATGAGACTGTATGGACGGAAGTTTAGCAAAGAAGACCATGTGCTGTTCATAAAGTTGCTATATGAGCTATTGGTCATCCCCAGACTGGAGATCAGCAAGATGCAGGGCCTTGCTCGGCTTCTTATCAACCTCCTGAAGTAAGATTGGGCTACAACTGTTAGCTCATACACATGACATGTGGTTATATCACTCTATAAATGTTATCATAATTAATACTATTATTAGTCATTTATAAGATACTTTTGTTTATGTGGCACACTTAATAAAGATAAACATTGGTTTATATTAAATTTATTTATGTTAATTTCATACACTTTCCATTGGTTGAGTTTGAATAATAATTCAGGATCAATGTGTTCTCATCTACCTTTATCTGTTCTTCATCCATTAGGAAAAGGGAACTTCTGTCGAGAGATGACCTTGAGTTGAATTGGAGACCTCTGTATGAGCTGTATGACAGCATTGTTTTCTCCAAGACTGAACACCTGGGCCTTAACTGGTTCCCTGAGTATGCCTCCATTTTTCAGTCTTTCTGTTTGTTTGGTTCATTTTTTAAAAGCCTGCTTGTGTAGAGTTTGAAAAATATGGTGATATTTCCAAAAAGAAGACCACACTCATTAACTAGCAAACTGTTTAGGTTGTGTGCTATGCCAGATCATACTTAGCGGCCACATTTTGAAATAAAATTATGTAATTCATATTTATTACAAATTGTCACTAGCCATCAATAACTGGTGCAAACTCTGGAATGTGTCTTCATCTAATATTCTACATATCACACAACCCTTAAAAAAATATGTGTTTGCCTTTATTCAAATGATTAGGCCTTTTTCCAAGTAACCAAAATCTTAATTTGTATGTAATCCACCACAAATTACAGAAAACATTTAATACTATAAATTATTATGTGATTAAACCTGTTGTTGTTTTTTTGCAATATGTCCTTCATAATTGTGCCTTTGATAACATGGTTTGTCAACTGCGATATTTACATTAAGAAAAATCTTGGAGAGACGTTTTTATACTCTGTAGTATATCAACAACACCAACATCTTTATAAGTTCCTTATAAAGTTAGCAGCAAGTTGTGTGTGTTGCTCTCTTATGGTGCAATGGGAACATTAAATGCTAATTACCCAAATGACTTGCTAGTGCATCTGGTGATGTCATAGCAGACGAAGGTGAGCTGCTTTGGCAGACTCCTTGCTCAGTCTTTTCAAACCATACTCACACACAGAGCAAAATCAAGATGAATAAGGGAAGTTGACGCATACTGTGAGTGATTGGCTCTATGTCATGTGTTGAATGTGTATGCCTTTTTCTCCTCTCAACATTAAGTTCTCCACAGCATCGTTCATCCTCTAAACTCGTAATGCTAAAATTGTTTCAGAGGTTGAAAATTCTTCTGTATTTCACTTGGATTAATTTTTTTTCATAGCCATAGTGAGGCACTTGTTTGCTCTTATTATGAACAGTGCATGTAAAAACAAAAAAAAAACCAGACAGCCTGTATTCCACTTGTGACGACAGAAAAGACAGAAGACAGAATGAATGTTGACATTTCACTCATATTTGAGACCTTGCACTGCAGCTAATTTATGTAAACACACACACACTTGCACATATAATTAACTGCAGTATTCGTAACATTCTTCTCAGGATTTTTTCTTAGATTTTTTGTTTTTCCAGGCAGGCCATTTGTAGCGAGTTATGTGGCAGAAATACATACATTATTTACATTAATGATCCATGTATGTATTATCTATGTATTATTAGAATTTGTGCCTTTCCATACTCCTCCTCTCAGCTTATTTAAAACTTGGCCATACTGGCACCACCAATCAGCATTTTTAGGAATTGCGAAGTAGTGCAAGATCACGTCACGTTTCTTCCCTTCTTGAAATTTGTTGGGGTGAACGTGAGTGTTCACTTGAACTCCAGTGTAAAGGTCGTAAGTGCAGTCTGGAGTTCTTTCTCCATGGGCGCGTAAGCGTTTTGTAACATGACGCTTCCTTTTCCCAGTTCCTGGTGATTTTAAGTACATGAGGTTGAGCCTGGTCAGTGGCTTTTGTGTTTAATGTTTACAGTGCACAACATGAAACTATAAAAAGGCATTTATATACCTGAAATTTACCTCATGTCACCCATATTTCTACTGTTGTTAGACTGTTGAATATATTATTAAAGTCTGACCGCTACAAAATGACGTGGGGATAAATAACCAGTTGCTGAATGGGATTGACAGGGCATATCCCACCAGGCATGGCTTGGCTTGCATGTGAACAGATTGGTGGGATTGTGGACAAGGAGCTCAAAAGCTGTGGTTATATTAGTCCCGACCTTCCAACGCTGTTATGTGACCACAGTCCTGACTTTGCAGCCTATATGTGATATAATCATCATGCCAGGTGTTTGTGATGTGTGAGGTGTTTATTATTAGCTACAGAGCCAAAATCACCTGTAAACCCCGTTAAAGTGGTGATTGGATTGGGAGGCGACATGCTATGAATGAAAATTTAGTTGAATTATTTACACAGAGATATGCACTCAACTACTATGTTTACTTTCACTTAAGCGTTACAACCTGTTAGTGTCCCGTTCACATGATGTCTTCTCTATGTACCATCCCATAAGGTTTTTTTTTTTTACTCTGCGCCAGTCAGGCATGTGTGCATGCAATCGGATTCAGTTCACATTGTGTGGATATTGTTTAAATAACACCGTTTCAGTGTTTTTTTGTTATGTTTTGATATTTATCTTTGTTTGTATTTAATACAGGTCTGCTGAAAGCGTGCTGAAAACACTTGTGAAGAGCTGCAGACCGTAAGTACATCTTGAATCGTTTGTGTCTAAGATTTTTTTCATTTAGGCTCTGAGGGCTTTTAATAAAATACTGTGATATATTTTAATTAGATTTACATTTTGCTCATTGTATCAATATTGATTTTAATGATTTTATAGGAGATACAGTATTTTCCACACTATACGGCACACCTAAAAGCCAACAATTGTATCATAAACTCACAGTGCACATTATAATCTGACGCACCTTATATATGAAATAAATTATAAAATAAACAATTCATTAAAAGTGCACCTTGTAATCCAGTGCGCTTTATAGTGCAGAAAATACTGTATATAAATTGGGACGGGCTCCTCACGTTTCTTGTTAAGTGTCATTAAATTGTACTCATTCTGCAGCTTTACTGTCAACAGTGCGTCCCTGATTGTGTTCAGCCTATCTGTGAAGTGATTTGAGGAAGCACTGAGACTCGTCTCTCACTTTGTACTTAGGCAGATAATCCTATTATCTCATCTAATTCTGTCTAGGGTGAGAGTTTCTTGTATCTTTTGAGAGGAGAGAGTGATATGTGGTTAGTTGCTGCAATAGTGAATCTGTAGTGAGGCCTATGGAAGTGGCTGTGGTTAAAAGAAACAGTTTATCATGGTCTCCAGTGGAGACCATGATAAGATTTGGATTCACCAAGAATAGGCGACCTGGTATAACCTACAGAGGTTACACAACAGCGTAATGAACCATGAGCAACCCCTCAGGGGACCATGAGCCCAAGCTAACCACAAGAGTTAGCCAAACAGCTAAAATGTGCCAGGGGCATGACTTGCAATCTTCTGTTTGTATAATATTACACTTTGGTACTGACATTTCAGTAGCATGTATGTGTTGGCTTTACTGCCAACACAAGTACAGTTCAAGATTAAATCAATTTACAGCTATTCATGTGATTGCCTTCAAGCTATTTAATGAGACCTTTTTTACATGAAATGATCATAGTTTTAGTTTGAAAGTATTGTTAGTATTTGAGTATTTAGTATTAACATTGAGGTTTGGTTTTAATATTTCTGAAGAGTGTTCAGATGTGATTTGTAGGATTTGTGTTTATCTTTCTCGCACTCTATAAGCTGCTCTGTCAGTTGAGATGGTTCAAGTTTCCATTAATATCTATTTTAAGCTGAAGAATGACAGTAATGATATTGTTAGTGTCAGTCGCCAGTGGCTCAATATTAAGAAATAATTGCTATTGTTTTTCTGTTCATACAGATACTTTTCAGAGTCTGCTACTCAGGAGATGCTGGATGAGTGGCGACCACTCCTCTGTCCATTTGATGTCACCATGCAAAGAGCAATAAGCTACTTAGAGCTCTTTCTACCTACAACTCTGCCTCCAGAACTGCACCACAAGGGATTCAAGTAAGAATCTTCGGCTGGGTATAGTTTAGATCCGAGGTATTGGCAGCTGAGAAAGTTTACCTTTAGATCCAGAGAAGAATATCTTGGACCCTGAAGAGAGAAAAGATGAATGAATGATATGTGACGCTATCTTTGTCGTATAGCGTACGAAGTTAGACCCGACACAAAGGGTCCTGACTGTCAGCTGTTCAATACTGGCAAATAGATGAAGGGATTTGTGAAAATGTGCAGGGATATACAGTTAGGCCAATAAATATTTGGACAGTGACGTTTTTCTCATTTTGGTTCTGTACAGTACCACAATTTTAAATGAAACAATTCAGATGCAGTTTAAGTGCAGACTTTCAGTTTTAATTCAGTGTGTTGAACAAAAACATTGCATAAAATGAAGATCTACTTTTTCTTTTTTTTTACGCAATCACTTAATTTGAAGGGATTGTGTTAAAGTAATAGGACAAAGTAAAAAACTGAAAATAAAATGTTCATTTCTAATACTTGCTCCAGGCCTTAACTGCAGCCTTTTCCATTGCTCTTTGCTTTTGGACCTATCTGAATTTTAGGCTTTAGCCGGTGAAATTAATGCTCAGTTGAGATCAGGTGACTGACTTGACCCTTCAAGAATATTTCTCTTCTTTGCGTCTGTTGCTTTGGCTTTGTGTTTTGGGTTATTATCCATCTTTATTATGAAATGCAGGCATAACCTGCCCAAGCCGTCATACTGCTTCTGCCATGTTTTAGAGATGATTTGCATACTTCAGATCATGAGCTGTACAATGCCTTCTCCATATTTTTTTCTTGCTATTATTCCGGTGTTGATTTTGGTTTCAGTTGTTCAAAGAGTGTTCTTCCAGAACTGTGCTGGCTTTGTATCAGATGTTCCTTTTAATTCAGCCTTTCTATGCTTGAGGCTTATCTAATCTCACAGAGTCTTCTCCATGAAAATGATTCTGTGATCATTCACCATGTCTGCCATGGACATCCAGGTTTTTACATTGATGAGTTCACCAGGGCTGTGTTTCTTTTTCAGGTTGTACCAAATTGTAGATTTTGACATTCCTAATATTGTAAGAAAATTTTACTGGTGACTTTTTCTGTTTTGCAGTTAAAGAATTGCTTGTCTATAAGAGGGATGGTAATAACACACAGGTAGACTACATCTTGTGTAGACACTGATCTCCTTCAGGTTACACCTGAAGGAGATCAGTGACTGCAAAGTAGTGGTAGGCGAGAGTGTAGCCAAACAGCATAGGATGGTGGTGTGTAGGATGACTCTGGTGGTGAGGAAGATGAAGAGGGCAAAGGCAGAGCAGAAGACGAAATGGTGGAAGCTAAAAAAGGGATAGTGTTGCATGACTTTTAGGAAGGAGTTAAGACAGGCTCTGGGTGGTCAGGAGGTGCTTCCAGATGACTGGACAACTACAGATAATGTGATCAGGGAGACAGGTAGGAGAGTACTTGGTGTGTCATCTGGAAGGAAAGTAGATAAGGAGACTTGGTGGTGGAATGAGGAGGTACAGGAGTGTATACAGAGATAGAGGTTAACTAAGAAGAAGTGGGACACTGAGAGGACTGAGGAGATTAGACAGGAGTACAGGGAGATGCAGCGTAAGGTGAAGGTAGAGATAGCAAAGGCCCAACAAGGGGCTTATGATGACTTGTACGCTAGGTTGGACAGTAAGGAGGGAGGGACTGATCTATACCGGTTGGCAAGACAGAGAGACAGAGATGGGAAGGATGTGCAGCAGGTTAGGGTGATTAAGGATAGGGACGGACGTCTATTGGCAGGTGCCAGTAGTGTGATGGGTAGATGGAAAGAGTACTTTGAAGAGTTGATGAACGTGGAGAATGAGAGAGAACAAAGACTAGAAGAGGGGACTGTTGTGGACCAGGCAGTAGCAAAGATCAGTCAGGATGAAGTGAGGAGGGCATTGAAGAGGATGGAGAGTGGAAAGGCAGTCGGTCCTGATGATATACCCGTGGAGGTATGGAAGTGTCTAGGAGAGGTGGCAGTAGAGTCTCTGACTGGGTTGTTCAACAGGATCTTAGATAGTGAGAAGATGCCTGAGGAATGGAGGAGAAGTGTGCTGGTGCCCATTTTTAAGAACAAGGGAGATGTCCAGATTTGTGGCAACTACAAAGGAATAAAGCTGATGAGCCATACAATGAAGTTATGGGAAAGAGTAGTGGAAGCTAGACTAAGGGCAGAAGTGAACATTTGTGAGCAGCAGTATGGTTTCATGCCAAAAAAGAGTACTACAAATGCAGTATTTGCTTTGAGGATGTTGATAGAGAAGTACAGAGAAGGCCAAATGGAAATGCATTGTGTTTTTGTAGATCTGGAGAAAGCTTATGACAGGGTGCCCAGATAGGAACTGTGGTATTGTATGAGGAAGTCTGGAGTGGCAGAGAAGTATGTTAGAACGGTGCAGGACATGTATGAAGACTGTAAGACAGTGGTGAGGTGTGCTGTAGGTGTGACAGAGGAGTTCAAGGTGGAGGTGGGACTGCATCACGGATCAGCTCTGAGCCCCTTCTTCTTTGCTATGGTGATGGACAGGCTGACAGACAAGGTTAGACAGGAATCTCCATGGACTATGATGTTTGCAGATGACATTGTGATCTGCAGTGAGAGCAGGGAAGAGGTGGAGGAGAAGCTAGAGAGGTGGAGGTTTGTCCTGGAAAGGAGAGGAATGAAGGTTAGCCACAGTAAGACAGAGTACATGTGTGTGAATGAGAGAGACCCAAGTGGAAGAGTGAGTTTACAGGGAGAAGAGATCAGGTAGGTGGAGGATTTTAAGTACTTAGGGTCAACAGTCCAGAGCAATGGAGAGTCTGGAAAAGAGGTGAAGAAGCGTGTACAGGCAGGATGGAACGGGTGGAGAAAAGCGTCAGGTGTGATGTGTGATAGAAGAGTTTCAGCTAAAATGAAAGGAAAGGTGTACAAAACTGTGGTGAGACCAGCGATGTTGTTTGGTCTAGAGACAGTGTCACTGAAGAAAAGACAGGAGACAGAGCTGGAGGTAGCAGAGATGAAGATGCTGAGGTTCTCTTTGGGAGTGACCAGGAAGGATAGGATCAGGAATGAGTACATCAGAGGGACAGCACATGTTAGAAGTTTTGGGGATAAAGTCAGAGAGGCCAGACTGAGATGGTTTGGACATGTCCAGAGGAGAGATAGTGAATATATTGGTAGAAGGATGCTGAGTTTTGAACTGCCAGGCAGGAGGCCTAGAGGACGACCAAAGAGGAGGTTTATGGATGTCGTGAAAGAGGACATGAAGGTAGTTGTGTGAGAGAAGAGGATGCAAAGGACAGGTTTAGATGGAGGCAATTGATTCGCTGTGGCGACCCCTGAAGGGAAAAGCCGAAAGGAGAAGAAGAAGAAGAAGAAGAATGGCTTTTTCAGTTGACTACTGTTTGTCTTCAAAGCAAAGTATTCCAAATTTCGTTAACCTCTTTTAAAATAGGGTGGCACAGTTCATGGAGCTGAAACTCATAAACCTTTCATCCAGTTCAAATGTGGATACACTCAAATTAAAGCTGAGAGTCTGCACTTAATGTCCATGTCCATTATATAACTAGATTTTCATTAAAAAAGTAAAAAATCAATACTTGTGTTATTGTCCAAATAGACACAAGTGTGTGTGTGTGTGTGTGTGTGTGTGTGCGTGTGTGCGTGTGTGTGTGTGTGTGTGTGTGTGTGTGTGTGTGTGTGTGTGTGTGTGTGTGGACTTTACTGTATGACGTAGTTATGCATAAAAAATATTGAGGTCATACTTTCCTGTCATTTTTGCTTGTATTTCCTCAAAAGAAGTATTTACTTTGGGGATGTACTGTACTGTACTTTTGAAGAAGTGCTCTATTTTACATTTAACTCACCATTAACTCCTCATTTGTTGTAGCATATATAGTTATTAATATATGTTGTGCTATTTGACAGCCAATGGTCACATTTTACATTTTTGACCTGCTGTGTAAAGACTACAAACACAGAAGCAGCTTAAAATATCAACTGATTATAAACAACCAGTTCCACTTATTAAATATTTTTTGTCTTCAAAATCTCCACACTTTAAAACATCTGGACTACATTAGGAAATTGTTCAGACTAATGGAGCTATAATATATAGCATATTCTTACTTGTTTTACGGAGATATACATGTTTAATGAATCAGAAAAGATGAGAAGGAAATTGTAGCCCCTTTGTACCCCACTGTTACTGAAATGTGCCTGTCAAGTGACACATGTGTAATTAGTAGGATTAAGATTTGGTTTTGTAACCATTTCTTTTGTCTGACAGGTTGTGGTTCGATGAGTTTGTCAGCTTATGGGTGTCTGTACAAAATCTTCCAAGCTGGGAGGTGGTGAGTAGTTTCATTTGCTGCCATCAGCCAAGCAGTTGATTTCAAAATGTTACGTTTTAAACTCACCACAGAGAAGAATAGGAACAGATTTATATCTGATATTTCAATATACATCAACAGATGTGGATTTAATAGCCAGAACCCCATTAAGAATGAGCCGCGTTGACCAAACACAGAATCATTCATATACTCATTTGTTTATAAACTGATTGTGGAATAGTTAGTGATTCCTTCTTCCCAGATAACATGTTACTTTATGTCTTTGCAGCATTTGGTCAGCCTCTTTGCTCGCCTGGCTAATGACAACATTGGCTACATAGATTGGGACCCTTACATCCCGAAGGTTTGTTGTGTGTTTACTTCTTTCATCTACCCATTGCACCATTTGTACATGTTTGTTTAAGTTTTGTGGGACAAGTTGTCATGTTTACTAGTACTGCGACCTAACGATTTTGGGCTCTTGGTGTGTATTTCATGGCCACCACTTCTCATCAGAGAAACAAACTATCAGGTTTCGTTCATGCTGTTGGTCACTGGCGGAATGAAACTTGTGCAATATTTGTTTTTCAGATGAGTATATGTTTTGCTCCATACTTTTAAACACCAGTTTATGTATATCTACTAATAAACAAAAACAAAAATTAAGAAAATATATTTTAATCCATTTTCATATGAGAATATTAGACCGTAATTGTTTTTCACATTTCAGATTTTCACAAGAATTTTGAGGAGTTTGAATCTCCCAGTGGGGACCAGTCAAAAGATGGTAACACGGTACATCACCAATTCCTACGACATTAGCCATGTGGTGCTTTGGATCTCATCGCTCCTGGTAAATTACATTTTTCTTTTGTTTCATTTTACAAAATTTTCAAAGTAACAATTGCAGACACAATTAATTTGAAGTTTTTACTCTCAGTGACCCTTACTGCTTTTTCAGGGAGGACCCAGCAAACACGCTCAAGCACAGCTCATTGGCCTTTTCAACAGTATTGCTTCCTTCTTCCATCCATCAAACCATGGCCGCTGGTTGGTGAGTCATATCTAACTCTTTTTGTATTTCTTCAAAACTGATGAAACATCAGATGTGCAGATTGGATCATTGGAACATCCATTATACGTAGTTTTGAAAAGTAATTCTGGAGCAGCAGTTTCATAAAATTACCTGTTCCTGAGTACTTTCTCTTTTATAGTGACTGTTAAAACTGTCTTGGGAGTATCTTAAGTTATCTTAAAGCCCCGGAAAACTTGGTTTCTTAACTTTGTTACTAGTATTTCTCTATAATGTTAATTATTCTAAGCAGTAATGAGCATTGGATTATCAATGAAGAAACATCCTGAAGTGTTTTTTACATGTGTCGTCTGACTTTGATTATGAGAAAATTGCCCCATTTTTCTTTTAATTTATTATCGCAATTCCCTCATTTGTTTGTGGTTGTAATTTTCAGTTTGATTTATTTTGTTATTTTTTGAGCAACTATTATCCAATTTAGAGTGTAACAACAAAGTAATGCATTACATTATATTCTAGAAACTTTCTAAGAAGCATCCAGAATGTTATTGTTCTTCGAGAGTCGAGTCAGTGTTGACTTCATGAAATGACGAAAGGACATGTGAGTGAGATGTTTCCAGAGCTATTTAAGTTCACTGGGCAGCGATCCACATGCCGTTCTGTTTTGAGGATCCCCTGCTGCTGGATTTGAAGCACCACAGACAGCAGTGTGTTCTCTTACTCAAACCTTTATTTTTGGAGGGGGGGGGGGTACTATTCATATTCTAGGCTGGTGAGATGTTCATCACTGGTTCACAGATCTTCAACTACTTTGTGGAGGAAAACTATTATAAATCTTGTTTTTTTAAAAACATTAAAATAAAAATAACCTAGTGTTTTTTCCTCAGGAAGTCATGAAATCAACATGATTGGATTTTATTAAAACAGTCTATGCCTACACATTTCTACGATGCTGTGTTCACAGCATATTGGTTTATTTTTTTATGTCTGCTCCTGTCATTTGTGTCTCCAGATGCTCCCTAAATTACCCTCTTCATATCCATTTGTCCAGTCTGCATAGGGGTGCACTGTCCACCTGTGTGTTACCCCTTTGTCATCTTATTCTGCACTTTTGTCTTCATGTCCAGATGAAGCTAATGAAGCTTCTCCAGCGTCTCCCAGCCAGTGTAGTACGGCGGCTGCACCGAGAGCGCTACAGGAAGCCGACATGGCAAACGCCCGTACCCGACAGCCACAAGCTCACAGAAGATGATATCACAGACTTTGTGAAGAGCATGATGGAACCGGTCCTGCTGGGTATGTTCAGCAAAACAGGAAGTCTAGATGCAGCCCAGGCTCTACAAAATCTCGCTCTCATGAGGCCTGAGTTGGTCATTCCCCCTGTGCTGGAGAAGTAAGTTTGTGTCGTAGTTCTGCTTATTTTAGAATGGGACATGTCATTGCTAGTTTTACGCTTTAGATAATATACAAGGCCACTCTTTGAAATTAACACAAAGGGGTGATTGTCCTCCATCTCTTTCATAGAACATACCCTGCTCTGGAGACTCTAACCGAGCCCCATCAGCTGACAGCCACTTTGAGCTGCATGATTGGTGTGGCACGGAGCCTAGTGTCAGGTGGACAGCGCTTTCCTGAGGGTCCCACTCATATGCTGCCCCTGCTAATGAGAGCTCTGCCAGGCGTTGACCCAAATGACTTCAGCAAGTGCATGGTATGCTCCGACAATACTATACTCAGATATGATCAATAGACTTCCCAAACATATCCAAATGTCCAGTACATTACTTAAAACATCAAGATCGCCTGCCTGGTTGATATGTGTTGGAAACAACTTACATTTCTTTTACTTTTGTTTTCTAACATTCTGTGTGATGGATTCTGATTTGATAAACTTCTTGAATACATTATGAACTTCCTTCCTGTCCATGCAGATCACATTCCAGTTCATCGCTACGTTTGTCACTCTTGTGCCTTTGGTGGACTGTTCGTCTGCCCTACATGAAAGAACAGACTTGACTGAGGTGCTTCACTATTAGATTTGCTCCCCATGTTACAATTGAACATATGATGATCACAAAAACTTTTTTTACTATTTCATTCAACTTTCAGGTGGAAAGAGAAATGTGCTCAGCTTCAGCTGAGTTTGAAGATTTTGTACTGCAGTTCATGGACCGGTATGTAGTGCTCTGACAAGTCATTCAGCTGCAGTATTTCACTCAGAAACACAGCCTTGATAGCAATAACATTTCTAATTCTGTAGTTCAGCCTAAACAGTTAAAAGTATGTTTACTGGGATAGGCTCCAGCAACACCCATGACCCGCAAACAAGAAAAAGTGGCTGAAGACGAGATGACTCGTCTTCAAGAAAATGGCCGGATGGCTGTAGGGAATGTTGGGTAGTCTATCCAAATGTGACTGGAATCATTCCTTATTTTGAATTTTGTCTAGAACCTAGAACACATTTGGATGTGATGTTCCTGAAGAGAAACTTAGCACTTCACAGAAAGAAATCACATTGATGGATTTCAAGTTTGAGTTTAGTTATGGTTATGAATGAATTCTATGTACATACAGTTTATCCAGGCTCATATCCAAGAGCATTATGTCTATTCAGGGTTTGAGTGAAATAACATTTGAACCTGTCTGTGTAGGTTCTCAGTTACCCAGGTTATGGTTATCCAAAGCTGTTTAATTCAATCCACTGGAAGTTAAGAAGGTTCTTGAAGAGTTTTTGTCTCTCATCCAAGAGACCTCTTCAGTTCAGAAGAAGTCTCTTGGATGAGAAATGAAACGTCTTCAAGAACTTTCTTAACATCCAGTGAATTGACTTAAACAGCTTTGGATAACATTTGAACATATTGGCTTAAGGATTTTTTTGTCTATGCAGGTGTTTCGCACTGATAGACAGCAGCACCCTGGAACAAACCCGAGAGGAGACAGAAACAGAGAAAATGACTCACTTGGAGAGTCTGTTAGAGCTTGGCCTGTCTTCCACCTTCAGCACCATTCTTACACAGTGTTCCTTGGACATCTTCAAGGTTAAGACACGCACTTTTCTCAAGTGTTTCTTATATATTTTATCAGAATCCATATATCACTCTAAATTATGATCCTTTTGTGAAAAGAATTTGCCATCATTTTCACATCACAATGTGAACTGCATGTCAGGGAGGCTTGTAGATGATGTAGCATATCAAACATGGTAGCAAATTACATCATAGCGAGCAGGTTCACTTTAAAGCATAAAATAAAGGGATTGTGCTTCAGTAAACAGTGGAATTGTTTAGTAGCTAATATGACAGGAGGTGTAATTTTCTCAGATAAAAAAAAGTGATGGTCACTGAATAATACATACAGTATATGAGGGAAACTCGTGATTTAAAACAGAGCTAAGAAAAAATTAAATATCCTCAAACCTCTGATTCTTTAGTCTGATCAAAATTTAAAATCTTCTGATTACCAACGCTTGATCTTTACATGTGAACTCCTATATCATGTCAACACAGGTGGCTCTGGAAAAGGTGTTTAACTTTGCCACCACCAACATCTTTGAAACACGAGTTTCGGGAAGAATGGTGGCTGACATGTGCAGAGCTGCTTCTAAGGTGAATTTTGTCTACTAAATGGTTTCCTGTGGCCCCTTATCTTGGACCTTTTGAGTTCCGACTTTTTTATTATCTTAATCCTTGCCGTACCTTTGTTTGCAGTGTCACCCTGCTGAGTCACTCAAGGTGTTTGTGCCACACTGCTGTAATGCCATAAACCAAATTGCTGTCCGTAAGTGCACACCACGCTGGGGCTAAGTATTTCTATGAAGAGAGGTAATCATGTGAATGACTCGTGTTCATTTGAGCCATATGACTTTTTTTTAACAGATGAAGAAGTGTTGAATGAAGAAGAGCTAGACAAGGAGTTGCTGTGGAATCTCCAACTATTGTCAGAGGTGATATATAGTGCTCGTATGGATCTACCACTGCCCCCAAGTTTTCTCATCACTAATACATTACAATACTATAATGCTGCTGTACGACATGTTCTTATATCAGGTGACTCGTGTGGATGGTGATAAGATCCTACCATACCGCTCAGACTTGGTCCAGATTCTGCAGCTAACCCTCCACCTAAAGTGTAAGCAGGGCTACACTCTGGCTAGCAACCTGCTGCATCACATCCTCCGCTCTTTGGTCCTCACCTATCCCACAGAATACTGCAGTGTGCCAGGAGGCTTCCACCAACCAATCAGTGACTACTTTCCCATCAAGGTACCAGTATCTGACATTGATTGTTTGTACATTTCAGAAAATCACTAATGTTTCTAAATCCATAACCATCAATGTCTTTGCTTAATTTATTGAGTCTACCGAATAAATCTTCTGATTCTCCTCATCAAGTCTGCCATATAGATACCTAACATTTTCCATAATCCAGGTGAAACCATCCAACTCTCTGATACTCTATGATCTTGATTAATTGTCTACTCCCATCTTTAGACTGTTAGTATATAAAGGAGGTCTGTACTTCAATCACATTACGTCTCTTCTTTGGTAAAGGCATGGATGATAGATCACATGTCTGCATTACTGTCCTTGTACCAAAGAGATCTGTCTCACTTGTGGTTACCACAGTTGGCAGCTGTAGTGAAGGTTTGGGAAAGGATGTTCTGTGGTGTGTTGGGTGATTAATGCAATGCTTGTATATTGATTTGATGTGTAACACAGTCAAAGTGAGCAACACTATGCAGTGACTGAGCCAAAGCTGTGTTACAGTAAACAGAACCATGGGTACCCTATGTCCCTCTCGAAATGCTGGGGATCTTTTTTTTTTCTTTTTCATTGAAATACAAAACATATCTCAGTCTGTGTGTACTTCAGTGGACAGTTTGTAGAAAGTAGAGTGACATCCTGTGAGTGGCGTATTAAGAGAGTAAGTTCTTCTCATTTTATTAATCCCATGTAGGACTGGGGTCGGCCTGGGGACCTGTGGAACTTGGATATCAGTTGGCATGTGCCCAGTGTTGAGGAGCTCTCCTTTGCTTTTTACTTACTGGACTTGATCCTCCAACCAGAACTTCAGCGCCTTCAAAGATTTGCACTTGGAGAACAGGACATGAGCAGGTGAGGAGGACCAAGTCAGGTTCTGCATCCTCATTCCTGACAATAATTACATTCTGACGTCCACTGAACTCATTCGGTTTATGTTGCATCAGTCTTTTATTTTCTTTTTTGGGCTTTTTAATGTGTTCACTTTTTTAGTAAAGGTGTTGATTTGATATTTTTTCAGAGATGATGTCCTGCAGTGCCTGACCATTGTCCAGCACTGCCTCCTGGGAGCTGGGGCTCTGATGCCACCTCTGAAAGGAGAGCCCATTCCCAACATGTGAGCATTTGCTTTCTCAGCCTAATGTCTGCCTTGACCAAACTCACGTTGTTTGATGAACAGATTTTACTTGAAATCTTCTATAGAAAGATAGGTATTGCTTTGAGAAGGGGGTGTGATGACTTTGAAGTTAATTATAACATATACTTAATTAATAGAAACACCGAACCAGACTGAGATGAATTCACATTTTTAGTTCTATATACTAAATTTAAATTAATTGACTTCCAACCTGTTTCCCAGGGTTGATAGCATGGTGAATTTAGATGAGACCACCCTCTACACAGGAATGGAGTATGGTACGTATGTTACTTTTTAATGTGGATGGTGAAAGTTTACACACAATACATGTAAAATATGAGAGAGGGTGAAACATAACCTGACACTGAAGTGTATCCACCTGCAGATGGATCCAAAGAGAATTACAGAGATGCTATCTGTCGTGTGATGAGACAGCTGCTGCGTAAGTGTTGTGCACGTCTTTGCTTTACGGTCTTTAGCGAAGCTGTAGTTGCATTCATCTGAACAGATGTGTGCAATCTTTCCTTCTTTTTGCAGATTATATCTTGGAGCACTCTGAAGATGACACAAAGTCTCTTTTCTCCATCATCAAGGTGGGCAGGCAGTATCATAAAAGTTTGTCTGCTTAAAAGTGTCACAAATTGCTTGTGTTGAATTCTATGCTAAACTGGTGGCAAAACTCTAAATTTCTCGGTGGTGCAGTGGATAACGCTGTCGCCTCACAGCAAGACTGTTGTGGGTTTGTGTCCTGTTTTGTGCAGAGTTTGTACGTTCTCCTCATGTCTGCATGGGTTCTTTCTCGGTTCGCTGGCTTTCTTTCGCCTGATAGACTTAATAATGTTATTTGAATAACATTTGCAGTGCTTAACTGCACTTTTCAAGTATCTGTCTGAATTCACTGATAAGCGTGGAATCTTTCAGATTATCAGTGACCTGCTGCACTTCAAAGGGTGTCACAAATTGGAGTTTGATTCCCGCTGGAAAAGCTTCAACCTTGTGAAGAAATCAATGGAAAACAGAGTGAGTCATTTTATTGTACTTTGTCTGCTTTAGTTGTTTTGTTACACTGTATAATAGCCAGGTCTAGGTTTAAAGAAGCCCTAGCTTGATGCTTCCAAAAATTTCTGTTGTCCATATACACATAAAAAAAATACATAGCTGTTATTTTCAATGTAAATGCATTACTGAAGTTCTTACAAATGAATCCTTAAAAACAACTAAACCAAGAAAAAAAATTGTGGCTTCACTTTCTTACTCAGCCTTCAATCACTGACACCCTATTGCTTTTTCAGCTTCACGGCAAAAAGCAACACATCAGAGCTGTGCTCATTGACAGAGTTATGCTCCAGCATGAGGTATGTCATTTTTAGATGAATGAACTTTCTTAACATGCCACCATTATTTTGCTATTTCTTATTTTGAATCTTGTATTTCTGTCAGCTGCGAAAGCTGACGATGGAAGGATGTCAGTACAGCACTATTCACCAGGAACTGATGAAAGATCTGTTGAGGCTTTCCACAAGCACCTACAGTCAAGTGAGTCCCACAAGATGCTCCTTCATGATTTATGAGCATTTCATTTATCGTCTCCCTCCTTTGTTTTACATGTGATCACTGATAAGCAATTGTAATTCAGAAATTTAATGACATTTAACTTGTCTGTGTAATACACTTGAACTAAATAATAATCTATAAATTATATTACTTTATTGTCTTTCAGGTTCGGAGTAGAGCTCAAAATGTTTTGTTCAATGCAATGGGAACCTACAATTTTTGTAGCAGAGATCTGATCCCTCATTTTCTGGAGTTTCTCAACCCTAACAACAACAGTGTCACACAGCAGCAGTTCAAAGTATGGTATATTTTACTTTTCAGATGATTCAGAGTAGCATTTTTCTCAAGCGTTTTCTTTATTTCCTCAGGGTGCCTTGTATTGTCTTATGGGAAATCACAGAGTGTCCCTGTCCACTTTGCATAGCTGGGAGTTCATTGCTCTAACATGGCCTGCCGTTGTTCGCTCTGGCCTCAGCTCAGCCATGTCTCTGGAGAAGCCCTCCATTATGCGGCTCTTTGATGACCTAGCAGACAAAATCCATCGCAAGTACAGGACCATCAACATCGACTTCTTTGTAAGGAAAACACTGAGACCACTTGTAAATATAAATGAAGAGCATGTGAAAATGTTTATACAATTTTATACAAGGTATGAATATTACTCAGATAAAGTGAATGGATGGGTGGTATGATTTGGTACATCACTGGAGAAATTATTTGTGGATTAAGAAACTTGAACTGTCCTCATTGGCCTGGAAATGAGTAGATAATGACTGGAATCTAGTTTTTAGGTCATTGGATATTTTACCAAATGACTGCTCTCCAGACTCAACCTGAACTTGTTATTCATTGAAAAGCGTACATTTTATCAGAGTCCCCCCTTTGCCCACTCTCATACTACAATACATACAATATAGCAAAGATAGAATATGATAGAATATTATTGTTTAAACCCCTTTAGGTTCCCGATGAGTGTTGTGCTGTTGCCAAAAAACTCATGATTGCTGGAAACCCTTTCCCTACGGATCCCATTCCTTCAGAAGAAGAAGTAACAGAGGGTCTCAGGAATCAGGAACTCAAGAACACAGAGTCTCTGGAGTAAGTTCTTACAGTAAACAAGACATTAAAATTGAGACCACGTTAAAAATCTGTTAAGAGCTATGCTTAGTGTGCTAACAAATTTGCTGAGACAGTTCTAAATACTACCACTCATGTTTATGTATATGTGTGGTCTTATGTGTTTGGCTAGATGTGGATTTATTTGTTCTAGGTTCTCGGTTGTGCATCTGCGCTGTGTATTTATCTTGTCTTTGTAGTATAGTTGTTTCCTTCTTGTGTATCGATGGTTGTCTGTATTTATTGTTTCCTCACGACCATGTGTCTTGTGGAATGTGTGAATATTTGAGAGCAGATGGTACGGAAATTCCTTTGGGATTTATGAAATATCTATTGTTGTATCAATTGTTCTGTTTGTCCATCTCTCTGTCATTCTATCTTTGTCAATTGTACTTTCTATCATTATATTTATCTTTTATCTATCACTCTATCATTTATCTATTGTTGATTCTATATTTTAGGATATACAATCAGCTCATCAGTGATCTGCTGGATTGCATCAACAACAGGAACATGTAGGTTATGTAACGATTCATTTTTGCTTCATTGGATCTTCTTTATATTTATCAGTCTCTGTCTGTAACTCTTGCTTTTTTATGATCCAGGCCTTGGAAGTTTGAACAAATCGCAATCGGCTTCCTGTCATTACTGCTGAGAGACGATCATCAGCTTCCACCAGCTGCCATCACCTTCTTTGTCAAAAGCCTCAACCATGACTCTCTTTATGTCCGCAAGGTATGCTATGCACACATTATGAGATGTGTGGTAGGGCTCTCAAACAGCATGAATACGGTCTGGACTCCTCGTTGGATATTGAAATATCTTATTTTCCCCATTAGGTGGCAATATCAGCTGTGGCAGGCATAATGAAACAGCTGAAGAGACCCCATAAGAAAGTCCCCATCAGTGTCTCAGAGCTTCGTAAGCAGCATCACAATTTTTTTGTTGTTGTTGACGGAGATATTAGTGTGTTTTCTCAATAGTTCTAAAGCTCATTTTCTTGGCTAGGTGGAATCAAGGAGCCAAGTGACATAATAGCAGGGGACCGTCAAGACAACGAGTGGCTCCAGTATAACAGCAGCAGGCTGCCACGCACACAGAAGGACTGGGATGACAGTGTGTTTGTGGAAAAGACTCATTGGGGATATTACTGCTGGCCAAGGTTGTCTTTGTATAAGACTTGTTCTGTCTTCATTGTGTTCATTTGACTATTTGTCTTGTGAGACTTATGTTTCTATTTTATACGTCATCAAAACTTTTGCCTGTTTTCATAAACCACACCTCATTTTTGTTCCAAAGAAAACTGTTGATGTATGCACCCCAGGAGGAGCAGCCCAAACAGAACCTGACCCGAGAGGAAATGACAGAGGTTAGTGCACAATTACGCACACTCTTGAAACGGAACACGCATGTGAAATCATGTGAATATCACTTACAAGTTGTTTTCCTCTTCTTCCTAACAGCGTGAGCAGATCATCTTCGACCATTTCTCAGACCCAGTGTTCATCAACCAGTTCATCGAGTTTCTGTCTCTCGAGGACCGTAAGGGCAAAGACAAGTTCAGCCCTCGTAGGTTCTGTTTGTTCAAGGTGAGATTCCCAGAGTTTAGCGCGGTGGTGCAGAAAAAGAGTTGAGTCAGCGAGTTAGAGATGAAAAGGAATCCATCCCTTTCTTCTGCTCTTCCAGGGGCTCTTTCGCAACTTCAGCGATGTCTTTCTTCCTCTGCTGCGACCGCACATGGAGCGCCTGGTGGCCGATTCCCACGAGAGCAAGCAGCGTTGTGTTGCAGAGATAATCTCTGGACTGATCAGAGGCTGCAAACACTGGAGCTTCACAAAAGTTTGCATCTTGCTTAGTACAGGGGGCTTCAGTTTCTGCATGTGGACTGTACCTCTTTGAAAAATCAGATACGATCATGTACTGTAACTTCACTACATTGGCAAACCACAACTTGTTTTTTACAGGTTGAGAGTCTTTGGGAGCTGTTGTGCCCACTGATCCATACCGCTCTATCCAACATCACAGTTGAGACCTATGCTGACTGGGGCACGTGCATTGCCACAGCTTGTGTATGTCCTTACCCGTTTCTATGCATTAACTCTTCATGCTCCTCTCTGTTTAAATACGTGTCACTAATCTGGCCTTCTATTCGGATGCTTCAATCGTGTGCAGGAGAGCAGGGACCCACGCAAGCTTCACTGGCTGTTTGAGATGCTGATGGAGTCTCCAGTCAATGGAGAGGGAGGCTCCTTTGTCGATGCTTGGTGAGTAAGAAGGTTGCTTCCTGGAGCCGATGGTAATGTGACCGTCAGACTGAGAAGGGTGTGCTTTTTCATTCACAGTCGTCTCTACGTGCTGCAAGGAGGTCTAGCTCAGCAGGAGTGGCGTGTTCCAGAGCTCCTCCACCGGCTACTTCAATATCTGGAACCCAAACTCACACAGGTGTACAAGAACGTACGGGAACGAATTGGCAGGTGAGTTTGCAGACAGGCACCCCTCGTAAAATGTGAACAGAAAGTTTTTTGTTTGCGTTTTTTCTGTGAATTCTGCCTCATCTTCTCCTGATTGATGTCCTTCCAGCGTGCTCACGTACATCTTCATGATCGACGTCAACCTGCCTTACACTCAGCCGACCACTTCCCCACGCATCGCAGATTTCACAGAGCGAATCCTGCTCCAACTGAAGCCTCTCACCGAGGGCGACGAGGAGATCCAGAACCATGTGACTGAAGAGAATGAGGTGGAAGAGCAGGATGAGAGGACACAAGCCATCAAGCTACTCAAAACAGGTGGGTTAGTGGTCGGTCAACTCAACTTGGTCAATGCAGGTTATTGTTCGAGATAACTTTGAACAGAATTTTCTTCAAATGCCCACCATTAAATTAGCGAATCATTCTTCAAACTTTTCTTTAAATTTCTGCAGTGCTGAAGTGGCTGATTGCGAGTGCTGGTCGCTCCTTCTCCACTGCGGTCACGGAACAGTTGCGGCTGCTTCCCCTTCTCTTTAAGGTAAAACACGGATTTATTTATTGCCTTCAATAGCAGACTTGGAACACTTATGGTTGTGATTTTGTTTCCTCATGTACACATCACAGAAAAGCTCAAAATGACTACTGTCTGCATGGTAACCTTTCCGTATTGTGCTCTAGATTGCTCCCGTAGAGAATGACGATAGCTATGATGAGCTGAAGAGGGATGCAAAGACCTGCCTCTCTCTGATGTCTCAGGGTCTCCTCTACTCGGAGCAGATCCCCATGGTCCTTAGTGCCCTGCAGGAGGTGAGTGATGTGGTATTGGTGGCTTTTAATCAACCTTTAACCTGCACTTCATATGACAGGGCTGTTTATGGACCATCCCATGTAATACAGAATAAGATCAGAAGAAAGATTCAAAGGGAATGACCAATGGAAGACATTCTTATGATGCAGCAGTAGCTGTAGCCAGAGGGTGTGTGTGTGCGTGTGTGTGTGCGTGTGCGCGCATGTGGGGTGTTTTTTTTTAATATTTACCATCCATACACTTATGTACTTGAAAGACAACCTCTCCTGATAGGTGGACAGACCCATCAGTATGCCCATCTATAAATCTCATACTCATTTGTTCACTGCACAAACTGCATTCTAGCCTCAAATACTTTTACACTCATATCAACTATAGGATAGTTCTATTTTTGCTATTTCTATTGACCCTTTGAATTTTTTTTTGTTTATGGAAAATGTGATCCTTCTTTTTTCAGATGAAGGTTGGTACAGAATGTATAGAATGTACGCTGTATACATTCTAGCTTCACATCCCTTTACATATTTGTTGCCACAACAAGTAATTCTGCCTTTTGATGTTCTAGATTTTTCTGGATTTTTTTTTTCATGGATTAATTGTTTTAAAATGATCTGAAGGTTGTTCATCTTCTCCATATCCTACATCCAAAATGATATCTACTACTTTTTATGGTGGCTAGTTTATTCATGTATGACTCTGAATTTATATCCTGTGTGGGTGTGCGAGGTTCTCTAGACAACAAAGCCTTTATATATGCTTATGTGTCACATCTGACGTCAAGAATCTGAACAGTGTGAAATAGTATGGAGGCCAGAGGTGATGTTCCATCTCCTACTTCTGTCTTTCAAACTCAACGCAGGCTGACTGACGTCAGTGGTGGATAGAAAACTATTTACACAACATCCCAAGCATCCATATGTTGTAACCCCGCCCAGAAAGAGGGGCAAATATTGGCATATTCACCCAGGTGTCACGAATACATTACAGCTGGTTGAAGCTGGAGCTGATGAATACCTGTGATCCCTGCAGTCATCTGATGAAGGAACAAACAATGACTGTAGAACACATCAAGTACAAAGGCTGTGATCATGGGTGTCTTTCATTGTGAAGAGTGGACGAATGAGAGAAGACTGTATTCACTGATGTGTTGAGTTTTTGATTCATTTAATTAAACTTTAATTTCACAGAAAATAACAACAACATAATTCATGATAAAGAGATCAAAACTTTGGATTTATTTGTCCTCAGAATTTTAGATTTATCTCTCGACAACTATTTAAGAAATTTTCAAAGAAACGTGTCTGTAAACCTGATGGGTGTACTCATGCGGGGCGTGGTTTCTTTCCTTGTGTAACAGCGTCTCTGGGCATCTCGTGTATGGGTGACGGATTTCTTATTGATCGTTGCAGATTGCTGGCAGCAGCTCCTGGCACGCTCGCTACACGGTGCTAACCTACCTCCAGATTATGGTTTTCTACAACCTCTTCACCTTTATGAGTGACCAGAAAGCGGTGAATGATGTGCAGGCACTGGTGATCCAACTGCTGGAGGATGAGCAGCTGGAGGTAAAATCAAACACTGCTGAACACAAAATGAAACACATCAATAGACGGAGGAACACGGTGGTGTGATGATGGAATATCCCCCGATCTATCGGGTTGTTCTGTCGTTCATGCTAGCAGGCGCTCTCACTGTCTTTCAGCTTCACTAAAGTGATTCAGCACTCTCCTCCTGGCTCTCCATTCTCTTTCTTATACTACTCCTCTGGCTGTGTTGCTATGGAAACCACAGGCTGCAGTAATCTGTTGCCATAGAGATAACATCCAGATTGAAAGAGAATGAGAGGAATGAAGTACAGACAACAGAGGAGTGGGAGATGGGTGGATAGATGGATGGAATGTAGCTTATTTTTATGTTTTTTAATTTTCAGCTAACTTCAGAATGATTTCAGGCTGCAGCTCTACGACACGTAACACACATGTCACGTTTCTTAAGACTCCACATTATAAGTCGAATAAGCATGTGAAAAATATGACTGCTGCCAAGACTTTTTTTTTTTTAATCTCTGCTGTATCCTCTGTCTTTTATTATATTTCTCTGTATCTGAGATAAAATAAATTGATTTTTTTTTAAAAACCAACAAAACAAAACAGGTAGGTGATAGCTCTGTGATGGTGATGCTGTTGAATTCAAAGAAGATATTTCTTTTGCATACTGTCTTCATAGCACCTGTTTAGAAGGTATCTAGTTATGCTGTGAATGGGGGAACTTCCTCACACCCACACACTTCCATTTTCAGTCCCCAGCTGGCTGCTATTTCCATCCAGCTAGCCAGTTCACACACTGTCGTATTGTTGTAATCTGTTGCATTATTGCACTACTGTAATTTGTCCATGATGACACGATTATAAGATGTCTTTTTAGGGTAACATTTGGAGGAGAAGGACATATCTAAGACATATACCACATATCTGAGAAGCACAGTGACATTTCCTCATTTTCTTTAGGATATCGTGTTAACCTTTTTTTTTCTTTTTTTTTTTTTTAATATCACACATCTGAACTTCGATCTTCCATCTGTCCTGTCTGCCTTTGCAGGTGAGAGAAATGGCCGCTACCACACTGAGTGGCTTCCTCCAGTGTAACTTCCTGTCCATGGATGCCCCCATGCAAACACATTTTGAGGAGCTCTGCAAGACTTGCTTGCCCAAGAAAAGGAATAGGCAGCTGGGCTCTGTGGTGGACACCATACCCTCCGCTGGTAAGGAATTTATTCCTTTATTTATAAGTCAGCTACACAAGAATATGCGATGGCACAAATTATGCATTGTTCTGTCATTTTGATGGAATCTCTCTGGCTGGGGTTCGTAGACCTTGTGCGACGCCATGCTGGCGTTCTTGGGCTGAGTGCATGCATCCTCTCCAGCCCGTATGATGTGCCCACATGGATGCCTCAGCTGTTGATGGACCTCAGTGCTCACCTGAATGACACACAGCCCATTGAGGTACGTGCAGTCATTACTTTGTCTTCTAATATCGTTGCCATGTTTATTTTTGATTTTGTTTATGATTTATGATTTTTTTTTCTGTTTTACTGTCTTGTTGCCAACTTGATGTCTGCAGCATTGTTCGTAACTTGTGTTTGTTTCCAGATGACTGTGAAGAAAACTCTGTCCAACTTCAGAAGGACCCACCACGACAACTGGCAGCAGCACAAGCAGCAGTTCACAGACGACCAGCTGCTGGTTCTAACTGACCTTCTGGTCTCCCCCTGTTACTATGCCTAAAACCAGGTACATCTTTATTTACTTAATAGTGTTTTTCTTGTGAAAAATGTCCTTGTGTTTAACATTTATGGAATTTTTGTGTTTCATGTCCATCAGTTTGGGACAAACCCAGATTTACTGATACCAGCCTGCATTGGGGAGGATGTACCGGTTCTTGACTGAAAAACAGCCCAGGATGAAGAGAGGCACACAGAAGAATTGAAAAGTTGTGTATTCATGTATTTAGCTCATTTACATTTTTACTATACTTAATATTTAAGGATCAATCATAGCAGGGATAAATGGCCTGCAGTCTGTACCATTACTGTACAGTTTGTTTTTCCTCTTCTTTGGGTGGTTTGTGCACATGTGCATGGGTGTGTGTTTATGGGGATGCTGGAAGTCATCTGACAGTGTCCCCCACATTTCTCAGGATTTCTATCCCAAGTGTCAACTCTGAGCCAACACAATATTCATTGGAGGACACACTCTTTACTATCCTGCACCAGTGTTTGCTATGAGCCACAGGCGCTTGATTATTGACTGACAGGTCCTTTAGATTATACACACACATGCAACACACAATGTTTGTGTGGCAGGTTGTTCTATATACATTGTACATGTATATGACATGAGACAGCAGATATGCACAAACATATTTATTTATTTATTTATTTGATTCATTTTTTTTTTAAATGTTTTGCGCCACAACCCGCCATAAGCGGCAGACATTGACTGAATGAGGTGTTTTATGTTAATTTTTCCATATGATCACAATTATAAGTTAGATGGCTGAGCTTGTAGCAATGGAAGCTTTTTTTTCATACACCTTTGCAGATAGAGGGAGAGAGCAAACTCCCCTGCTGCTGTGTTCTGTGACACTTTTGCTGTGAGGACCCGAGCACATTTTAATCACATGTATGTCCGGTGCAAGGAAACAACCAAACCGCCTGTCTGTATTTGTAAACTCTTCGCATTTACCTTTTTCTGTTTTGTTTTGGGGTTGTTGTTTTTTTAACGTAGTGAGATGAAACGACTGTGGTTTATGTATGCTGTCCCCTGATGACTTGAAGTCCTGAATTAAAGCATTTAGTACCTCAAATATGTTTAGTGTAGTGCCAAAACTGCAGTGATTTTTGTTTGTTTGTTTTAGATCTACTGTTTGCTTATTTAATAAGATGTCAATAAATTGTTTCTTTTAAAAAAAACAAACATTTAATGTATTTATTGACTCCCAATATTAAAATGTGTATTTCACAGACAACACTGTGTCATGTAGTGAAATAGAATCCTGTTGAAAGCGGACTGAATCTTCCCACCCACCCTCCTGGCACATGATCACCAGATCATAACACCAAACGACAATCTTTATTAAATCAATAAAAGCCACGGTGTGGGGAAGGAGACGTTTGCTGCAGTGAAGTGACAGCAGACTAAAAACTGAACGATCCCCCCCACACACACACACACACCTCCCTGGGGAGGGACGAGGTTAAGTCTTCGCTCGTTCTCAGATACGTAGGCAGTGACTTCATCCCCGTCTGGCAGCGCACGCACCGCGGCCGCCGCTCCTGCGTAAAAATGGACTCATTACTGAGAAAACCAACATGCCGCGACGTGTGCATGGCGTTGACGCGTAACAATTAACATCGTTCGTGTGAGAACACACACACGGTTCACACCGGTGTGTATCCGATCCGTGAATCGCTCTCGTTCGGATGGGTTTGCTGCATTTTTTTTTATATTTTTTTTTGTGTGGCCCCATCACGGTGCGTTCAGGGACGGACTCGCTTTAACATGTGAAGGGCTGATGACGATGAACGACGAAGGATCGTTTTGTTGATTGATGGTAGGTTGTTTTCCATCCCATAATGATCGAGCCTCTACATGCATCTGGGAACAGTGACAGGCTACATAATGCCCGTGGTTTCCAGCGGATGCTGTGTTTTGGGTTGGGGGGGCTGGGGTAATAAGTGTCCAGATGCAGTGGTGCATAGCTATATCCTACAGTAGATTGTGTTGAACATCAAGTTTATCAGCTTATTATTTTATTTTTTAACAGTTGTGTGTATTAAAGGTGGCCTGGGTTCACAGCTAACACATGCCTGTCCTTTGCAGCCTTCTACCGAGGTGGCAGCAGTGGCACAGACGGCAGATCATCATGTGCTCCATCACAAAGGCATCATGTCCAAATCACTGACTTTGGGGTAAATTGTTAAAAATACAATGAACTCCACTGTGACTCCGTCCGATCTGCTGGATGTGCCAAGACAGCAGAACTTCAACGGCACCCTGGGCGCACAGACCCCATCAGGTTGGGCTGTGATCCACACTTCTACCCTGACCTTCTGCTCCCTCCTCCTCATCCTCATCTTTTGCCTCGGATCTTACGGCAATCTTGTGGTGTTCCTCTCCTTTTTTGACCCGGTGTTTCGCAAGTTCCGCACAAACTTCGATTTCATGATCCTCAACCTGTCCTTCTGTGACCTGTTCATTTGCTGCGTGACCGCTCCCATGTTCGCTCTGGTCCTCTTCCTGGATGCGGGTGAAGGTGATGGGGTGTCGAAGAGCTTCTGCTTTGCCTTCCACTTGACTAGTTCAGGCTTCATCATCATGTCCCTGGAGACGGTGGCGGTCATAGCTTTGCACAGACTTCGTATGGTTTTGGGGCAGCAGCCCAACCGCACTGCCTCCTTCCCCTGCACGCTGGCACTCACTGCCATGCTGTGGACATCCAGCTTCACCATGGCCGGTCTACTCACCATGAGAGCGTACTCGCGTAGGGACGGACCTTGCTTGCCCCACTTCGGCCTGGGAGGTGGACAGGCTAGGATAGTGTTGTACGTCTACCTGGCAGACTTTGCCTTTTGTGTTGCTGTGGTGTCTGTATCATATTTGATGATCGCTCAGACACTGAGGAAAAATGCACAAGTGAGAAAATGTCCCATCATCTCCGTCGATGCCACGTGCCCTCCGCCCCCACCACCTCTGATTGCAGCAGGCTTTGAGAGCATGCAGTGTGCTGTTCAAGGCCCCTCTCTGTACCGTAACCAGACTTATAACAAGCTGCAGAATTTTCAGACACACACTTGTGCCAACAAGACCAGACAACCTCTGGTTCCTGGTGCTGCTCAAGGAGCAACCTGCTGTCAGCTGGTTTCTAAAGTCAACTTGGCCACAGCCAAAGACTCTAAGGCAGTTGTCACATGTGTGGTTATCGTGTTCTCTGTGCTGCTGTGCTGTTTGCCAATGGGAGTTTCTCTGGCACAGGATGTTTTGTCACCAGAAAGCAGCTTTGCACATTACCAGTTTGAACTTTGCGGGTTTGTACTCATTTTTCTCAAGTCGGGCATCAATCCATTTGTATACTCGCGTAACAGTGCAGGCCTCCGCCGCCGCGTGCTGTGCTGCATTCATTGGTCGGCGCTGGGCTTTCTCTGCTGCAAACAAAAGACTCGCCTCCATGCAATGGGGAAAGGCAGCCTTGAAGTCAATCGCAATAAATCCTCCCATCATGAGACCAACTCCGCTTACGTACTGTCACCCAAACCACAGAGACGGCTGGTGGACCAGGCTTGTGGACCCAGTCACTCCAGGGATTGCGCAGCTAGTCCAAAGACCATAGGTGCACGCAAACCTCGCCCTCCCAGTACCTCTACGCCCATCAACACCCGCATTGAGCCCTACTACAGTATATACAACAGTAGCCCCTCTGCAGGGCCCAGCTCCCCCACCAGCCTGCAGCCTGTCAGCTCTCAGACATTTGCTTTTGCAAAGTCTTATGTAGCCATGCATTACCACACTCATCAAGACACATTACAGGACTATGAGAGCACCTCAGTGCACCAAATTCCTATTCCCTCAGTTTAATAAGAAAGGGCTGCTAAAGAGAGAGGTGTTGATGCTCTCACTTGGACTTAAGTTTAAATTTTAATTTCAAAAAGACAAACATGAAAAGAACCTTTTTTATGTGCTAGAAATGTGGATTAACCATTTGTTCTAATCTACAGTAGAAATACATGTAAGGTTTTCTTCTGGTTCTTGAAAAATATTAAAGAACCAGAATTATAAGCCTCGCCATGGGAACACGTCATGTACTGTTATTGATTTGAATTACTAACTTTTTCTTATTTACAGACACTGCGTCTTCACATAAGTCTGCCCCTGTGTTGCGCATGCATGTGCCATTAAAACCATGACTGTGGGATTTCACTGAAGTCAGACTGCTGTCATTGATTTCACTGCTGCTCTCCTCTCCTGGATGTAGTTGCTGAGCACTGATATTCGCTGTATATCCGATATCCTGCTGTGAAACCTTAAACAGGCCCACACATGGCTTCCGATGGTATGTGGCTGCTCTCCGGTGGACCTTTGCTTCTTATAATTATGAACCTCGTAAACTTTTCAAAACAATAAATGTTTAGCAAATGCAATGGATGTCTGCTGTCACTTTTTAAATCAGAAGTTGAAATTAAGGAAGAGCTAGTTTCATAACTTATTTATCTTCTCAAAAATATCAATCTTTTCCTGATGTTAGATTTTTAATCGCAAGCATCTGATCCTTTATTTGTTTATATATATATATATATATATATATATATATATATATATATATATATATATATATATAATATGTTATTTTGGGGTTTTACTGTTTGTGAGGCAAAACAGGACATTTATGCGAAGTCAAAAGAGGAAAAAAAATTGTAGTTTATAATCAAGCCACATTTATGAGCTCTGGAGGTCAATCTGTTAAATAATATGGGAACACTACACCACCCCACTTCCTCCCAGTGGGATGCTGTTTCATATATAATTACATCTAAAGATGCACTCAATAGACTACACTCGACTTTGGTCTAATAGTCAATTTTATTAATCCTGATAAGTGTTTTTTTGTCTTTTTCCTACTAAGTTTCATGAAATCCATCAAATTCATTTTCTGTAATTGACCAATAAAAACGCTGAAAAAAGCCAGAATGTACTATTTAAATCTGTATCCATTCCTTTATCCAGATTCATCCCAAAGATTTAACGAGTCTTTACTTCTTATGTCCCCAACAATGCCTGCTAAGCCTCATCAAAAAATATTTCAGGTAGATGAAAATATGTCAAACAGGTTTTGAATTTTTATCTTGCAAAAATCCTGCAGACAAAAACAACTCTGGTAAAGCCATTGTTGAGGTGACAATTGGTGAATTTCTCTCTTTTTCAGGCATGTAAGCTAAAAACAGTGCAAATATATTAAATACTTAAACTCGCTAATATAATTTGTTTAATGCACATAATAAATTTCATACCAGCAAAAGGCTTCAAACAATAATGGGAAGATGTTCACCGCTGTGTGAATACATGGGTGTTGTTAAATACACTTTGTAATGATTTAATTTTATTTTTTGTTTTACACAATGTCTAAACTTCTTGTGTCTGGGTTGAACATTGGATAAAGACGCCCCCTCAGGATAACAAAGATAATTAATGAAACATTTTGTTCTCCATAGAGTTTTCCGTTGAGGTACACAAGTAAATGTGTTTGACCTGCAAACGTTGTAATCATGACCTGGTATTGTTTGCATAAAATAAATATAGCAAGTAACGGATAAAGCTTTGCAGACCTGTTTAGAGCCTCGTCTTTCTAGTGACTGGTGAGGATACAGATTCCTGCAATGGTGCCTCGATAGTTTAACATAAATTTGGGTTTTAATTGCGTTTATTTTTAAATGTTCGTTTCATTTGTGATAAAGTGCAAATTATACACTTGTCAGCAGCGCCCTCTGGTGGCCATCACTGAACTCAGTCACTTTACTCCATTTGTTCTCTGTGACTGGATGTTCTTCACAGGGAGGAGAGATAGTTCAATAAATAACAATAATAATAAAGAACAGGAGAAACTTTACAGTAAAATTCTATTTTAAAAGGCACTGAAAGAAAAGAAATCCCAATAATAACCAAACAGAAACCAAAGTAAACTTATTCATGTCAGATCAAGTTTTTCCTGAGAATTCCAACACTATCGATCAGCTTTTCACGTTTTACTTTTATTCAATGCATTGATTTTCATCCTAGTGATCATGTTCCTAGAGTATATCTTCAAAAACTTGTTCAAAGCCAGGAGCATCCTGTATATCGTACAATCTTAAGTTTTTCTTTTTTTTACCACTTCCTTGTGTTATTCCATAACCACCCTCTGATGCATAAATTACCCCCACTCTTCCTGCAAATGAACACACACACAGAAAAAAAAAAAAACATTCTGTCACTTTACACCTCGTCCTGCAAGTGCCAAAATCAGTCAAATGAACACGCACGCTCTCACACACACACACACACACACACACACACTTTGAAAACAAAAAACACCATGGATAATTTTGATTCTTGCAATTATTATAAACACCTCGATTAATTACTCTTTTGCCGGGGCGGCAGTGGCTCAGTGGTAAAGCGAGCGGTAGAGCGGGTCGTCCAATGTTTCAAAGATTGGCGGTTTGATTCCCGCTCCCGCCCAAAAGAAAAATAACACCCGGAGGTGAGCTGACAGTGGGAGGTGTCAGCTCACCTCCGGAGCACTGCCGAGGTGCCCTTGAGCAAGGCGCCGTCCCCTTTACAACTTGCTTATTTGGGGCGCACCGATAAAGGAGCTGCCCACCACTCTACCTCCTCTGCATGCGTACAGGCCCAATGTGTGTGTTTGTGTTTAGGGCCTGTACACACATACGTATATATGCATGATTTGATTTGAACTAACTAGAGTGTGGTACTAATTTCCCTGCGGGGATTATAATCAATATATTAAAAAAATAAATTTGAGAAATCAACACATAGTGAAGCGTAGACATGGGCTGACTGAGGTGCAGGCCCTTGTTTCTCTGTAGTCTGACCTTGCCTGGCTGACCGGTTTGGAAGGCAGGGTTGCCCCACTGCACACATCAGAACATGGACCGTGACCATGCTCCTATGCTACATGAAATCCATCCCCACAATCAACTCTGACCTCCATTTCAAGTTGATTTTGGCTCTTTAGTGCATCCTCATGAGAATCTCTGTCCCTCTATCAGTTTTTTGCTAAACGTTCTTCCTGATGATGAGCAGCCTCGCTCCCTCCGCTCTCCTTCATGTCCTGTCATTAGATTAACTGGAGATCGACAGAAGTCCATGTTCATCAGCGGTGTCAAGAATCCTGCAGATGACTGGGGACTCAACCTAAGATGAGAAAAATAACACCCGTTACACATGTTTGTCACATGTAAGGTGTGACAGACATGTATAATACAAGTCGGACACAGTTCCACAGGGAAGAAAAGATTACATGTTATTTTCAATAACCTAAACCTTGATGGCGTTGCTGGCATTAAATCACGACTGTTAAATTATCACACACTAAATAATCACACACACCTTTTTCAAGTTCGCCATGTAGAAACACTTGTAAACCCAACGAACATGTTTAGTTTCAGCAATTACTGTTATTATGGGTGCAAAAAAAATTAACCAGGTGCTTTTAGTGCATGTCTGCTGCAAAAATATATTCAATTGAAATTTCACTTACTAGTTCTTACCTTTACATAATAGATCTGCTATTTATTTAGCTCTTCATCCAAAATAGCTAAGTGTTAGAAGTCTAACCAAGACTCAGTGTTAACCTGATCAACTGGTTAATTACTTCGAGACTTACCCCAAGGACGTACTGACATGTCTGAGGCTCCAGCATGTACACAGTGACAGCATGAGGAGACTCAGACTCCTTACATCTGGCAAAAAGGGAGAGAAATGAGAAGAAGGGATCAACTGGAAATCATTGGTATGTTTTCAAACCCATGTTGACTCTGGGCAATGACATCATTCACTCACTTCAGCTTGACGACAACCTGTCTGGGCTTCCCTGTCAGATCACACACATCCCCGTGGCCGTAAAAATGGGAAACCAATCTTCCAAGAGAAAATGATAACAACAATCAACAATAATCTGTCTAAAGTGCAGCCAGGTTGTGTTTTTAAAATATGAACGGCCTTACTTGACTTTCTGGACTCCATCATCTCTTAGATGGTAAGATCTGGCAATGTTCTTCCGGGCCCAGTCAATGTGCTCTTCGATGTTCCAGTTCCCGACCACCACGATGTTCTTTCCCTGCTCTTTTTCCTGTCACAGCACGGAGCAACATTCTCATCTCGCTGCTGATGTTAACCTATGACACCTCACACTCTTGTATACACAATTAAAATGACTAATTATACAACTACTAATGATTAGATTGCAGGAATTTTCACATTGGTCAACCAAGTAAAGCTAAAAACGATTATTCGATCATTAATTAGCAGAACCACCATCTATTAATAGTAGGACTTAGGGTTTTGAGATTTTTTTATACCAAACAATTCAGTGGGATTATTATTTTTATTATTATTGAACTAATGTTAAATTTGTGTGTGTGTGTGTGTGTGTGTGTGTGTGTGTGTGTGTGTGTGTGTGTGTGTGTGTGTGTGTGTGACTATATCTGTATTTATAGCATCTGTTGATCGATATAAATAAAGTATGTTTGACTGTCCTAGCAAAGGAACCCTTACCTCGTGGTACTGATGGACATACTTTCCATAACAGAATTCGTATTTCCACCATCCAACTCCCTGAAAAAATCACATTCAGACATTTAACCGTCACTTAAGTCTCAAAGCACAGCTCAGGCACGACAGGAGGAAATGCCTCACCCCATGCAGACAGTATGAACCACTGAGAAACTCCCTGATTAGCTGCTCATCCGTCAGACGAGAAATGTGAGTGGTGCCGACCGTGACCTGGGACTGTCCTCCAATGGTTATGGTTTTGTGAGTGGAGGTGAAAGCCTCCTCTCTCACCGGTGACGTCTCTTCCTGTCAAAAGGGTTTAATTGAGCAAAGTGTTAGCCCATACAGCTCAGTGCCAGTTTGTTTTTGTTGTTTTTTTTATCCGTCTGTGAATTCTGTGCGTGCCTCACATCTCTAATCTCCGAAGCGGTGCTGAAAGGGGGTTTAAGCTGCTCCTCTCGTTCCTTGTCCAACTGGGCGAGCTGCTGAGGCCGCAGGGGGGAGCCTGCGAGAGCCTGGCAGAAGATGGCGTTCACAGGGGAGGACTTAAACCTGAAATAGATAGAGGTCAACCTGGTGTGAGTGTCACTTGCCAGAAAATTGAACGTATAAGTTCTAATCCTGAGGCGTATTTTGACAGACCTACCTGTATTTTGGGTGTGAACACAGCAGCGGCGTTAACACCACCACCTCATATTCACACGTAGTGACCTCGGCGATGGACAGGATCTCATGCTTGGCCTCGGGATGGCAGACATAAAGTACAGACGAGGTGCGGTCCTGGTTCTGTTTCAGCACACAAGGCGTCCCATTTCCCATCTCCACTGAGAAGTAGGGAGTCAGCTGACCTTCTATATTTTTTGTGGGAACCTGGGCGCCAGCAGAAAGTGCAACGGAAACAGAAAAAAGGTGAAAAATATGAGACGTGACAATCACCACTGGCATATTTGGGAGTTTACTGATTATATTACAACACCTCTGTTTGAGCAGCTGATTTGACTTCTTCTGCACCTTCATCTTTATCTGCAGAGATTAATTCCAAGAATGAACAAACACAAATACACCAAATTCCATATTGTAAATCAATCAAAAAGACCCTTGCCTGTCTCTGTTGACTTCTGTGCCATATTTCCCAGGAAATACTCCTGAACATTAATCTTCTGGGAGGAATTGCAGAACAAAGTTAAGTGCTGCATTCTCATTCATGTCATCTGAAGATTCTCTTCCCCACTCACACAACTGACCTGACCGGTCTCCTTCTCTTCATGATACTGTCTCACATGCTTCCCATGGCACACTTCATAAGTCCAGTATGACTCAATCTGGAATGTAAGCAAGACAAAAGCAACATTAGATTATTTTTTTTCAGCAACATGCATCCTCAGCACCACAACCTAAAACTTTATGAACATGTTTCAGTTTCTTTATAAAATTCAACGGTAGTGATCTTTGACAAGTCTCACCCTGTAGGAGCAGCTACTTCGTTTGAACAGTGGCTCAAGCAGTTCACGAGGACTGGGCCCGCTGTACTCATTACCATCATCCTGAGACAATAAAGAAACAAAGGACACATGAGGCACTGATTTAATGAATGAAGAATTAAAAACCAAAAACTGAATTAAAGTGAACTGAATAGACACCACCATACACAGTAACAACCTTCTACTGGGCAGAGAGAGTGTGGTTTGTATTTTTTAAATTAAGTCACACATCATACAAGTAATATAATATATATTATATAACACAAGTACAACACATTCCACTTAACCCCTTAGAAATCTTCATTGTGCCACAGCACTGACACACTTTACCTCATCACCCGTTGTCAGAGAGGGCAGCAAACATTTGTACTTCTCCTTCTCTGCTGTTGTCATGATCACAAAGTCGTCTTCTTTGTAAAGTACACCTGAAGCTGGCTGCAATCAACACACGGATGTTAGTTTTAACGACAGAGTCCAGAACAGAGGAAAGGAAAAGGAGACCGTGTGGCTACAGCATCTCTTCGGCCTCGTATACGATTAAACTAAACTATTTCATGCTTACCAGCGTGAATTCTGGACCCGGCCAGGTGATTTTAAAAGGTATTTCGTCCGTGAAAGACGGGTATCCTCCTCTGTTGGCCGAGACGCCGCTGCAGACCTCCAGCAGCCCCCCGAGGAGCAACACCAGGAGCCCCGCGATCATCACTCCTGCCCGGCTGCAGAACTCCTACGGGCCGCTCCTCTCTCACGGTAGCAGCCTGCTCACTTCACGGTCAGGCCGTCCGGAGCGACACATGAGAGATCAGCTTGATGAAAGTCTGATTTGACAGCTTTGATGCGCCTCAAACGGTTGTCAACAGAGAACACCGGAAGTGACCTGTCTCTTTGCCACGTCGTGTTCCGCCGGTGCGTTGTGTTGAAACTGGCTGCAGCGACACCGTGTGGTTGTTTGTGGTATTGACAGATACGGCGGGGGAGACGCGGACCTGTTGAGATGATCCAGTTCAAACAGTGGTCTACATAGTGTTCAATACATCACCGTTAGTAGTTTACAAAGCAATTCATAAGTTTAGTTCAAGCAGATGGCAGAGTGTTTAGTGCCTCCACAAATATTCAGTAATATATTTCTTATGAAGCACATTATATATGATTAATGTTCGGTACCCATTCTGCACACTAGTGTTGTGTTAGTGGTTTGTATAGAATTTTTTTTTTTTTAAATTGTCCTTTCTACTTTTTGGAAAAAGTGATGATTTCTGTTCTTGCTCTCATGAATCGTTTAGAAAATGTGACTCCTGTCTGTCACTGCTGGCACTGAGTGTCTCTTTGTTTCTCTCTCCAGGTGCACAGACTATAGGGACATCTTGATTTGACAATGTCTGAGCTGTGTCACACTTCTTTCATTAACTGAGAGTTAATGTATATTAAAAGTGCAATCGTTTTGTTTTTATACACTCGAATAGATCCTCAAAAAAAATGGTCTAGTTCTAAAGATAACACGGGGAATCTAACTGAATTGGTTTGAAAAGGAGATTATTTTTAATAGTTCTGCAAACCGCATGTACTATCTTTAATTTCCAATCAAAAAATACTATTGTGGGTTAAATTCCTGTTGGTTAAATCCGTCTCTGCTACAAAACAGACTTAATGTGCTGCAACCTCTTTCCTCTGATCCATCAGATTTTCTATGAAATTCAAGTCAAATGACGGACGGCCACTCTAGATTGATTCATTCAGGATCTTTTTTTTTTTTTTTTTGGAATGTCAAGTGATGTCCATTATATATGTTCCTGACATATGGCAAAATGTTTTCTAGAATTTTGCAATTGATGGAAACCCTTTTAAATCTTCACATACCGCAGTTTTCCAATCACTGAAGCAAGCAAAGCACTTGTTTGTGTGCCCCCAGTGGATTGATTTTAACAGCTTTGGATTACCATGACCTGGATAACTGAGAACCTACAAAGACATCTTGTGTGTGCACCATATTTCACTATAGGGTGTTCTTTTCAGCATTACCCTTCCTCCTCTAGAAACGCTGCTGAGCCATAAGCAATTGTTTGTTCCACAGCTCCACAGGACAGCATCCCAAATCTTCTGTATCCAAGATGATTCTGGGCCACTGTCAGGTTTTGAGTTTGATCAAATAATAAAAACTTCTGTCTCTGTTGCTGGACCCTATGAGCGATTTTTTCAAAACAGCTTATGTGTCAGCATGACACACACTTCCTACACTTCCTACGTTCCTCCTTCGTATTCTAAAGTCTTTGAACACGGTACCTGTGTACAACAAAATAGCAATCACTGGACTTGATGCCTACATGTTTACTTGAGCCAATGATTCAAGCAAGATGGAAGAAGAAACACATTTCATTAAAAAAAGAATTTATTAATATTGTTTGTACATAGCAAACACTGTAAGAGCAGCAGAGGACCAGAAGTTGTGGTGTGTGTCAGTGTGTGTCTAGTCGAGTCGATGTTTTGCGTTCAGCAGCAGGGAGGGAGAGCAGGCCCTGCGTCTCCTCTTGGTTGGCTACCGGTCACATGACCAGCTCTTCAACAGCGACCAATAGACTTGAACATTGCTTCTAGTTGACATTTACTTCTCAGCAAAGGGAAAGAACAAATAAAAACAAAAAAATAAATCCTTCCTTGTGCTCATACTTGCCAGATGACACATTATCAATTCATTTAAATGTTCTTTTCGTAAAGGTAAACCAGCATCTCCATCCACACACAGAGGCTTAGCAACCTCAACAGGTATAAGACTCCTCCTCTACACAACTGTCCCTTTGGGTAAAACAGTTTCAAAGTGCCATTGATCACCCCCCCACCCCATCCCCGACCCAGAAAATAATGAAAAAAAAAAAAAGAATCCTTGATGCCTTTTTTTTTCAGTGGTCTCATCAACAGTGACAATAGTTATTTTACAATATTGTTTATACAAGAATTAAGCCAATTCTATTATTACAGTATGTACAACCACCCCCCACAAAAATGACACACCAACCCGAAACTCCATATGTCCGGTTGTCCTCTGAAATTATAATGTATAAGTTCCTCAGTTTAACTCCATGTGCCTTCATCTCTTCTCCACATCCCAGATTTTTTACGCTTTGTCAGCAGCATGTCAGTGATGCCTCAGATTGTAAACTAAAATGCCACAGAAGAGCTCACCTTCACTCTTCATCTGTGCAGACCTGAAACATAACCGATAGCAGCTGTAAATCCTGCATCCGTAAAAACAATTGAAACCAAAGCGTTTCGTGTGATGTTACTGGGTTTTGACCACAACGGCCTCTCACCTTGACAAACGGGTGGTCTAGTAGCATGCTAGCCGTCCAGCGTCGTTTGGGTTCGCTCTCCAAACAGTGACCAAGGAAGTCCTTCCCCTCTGTGCTCAGCTTCTCTGGAATGGGCGGTTTATGGCCCATTCCTACTTTATACATGATCTGGAAGTTGTGCTCATACTCATGCCAGGGTCTCTGCAGGGTGAGATAAAGAAAGAATATTTATTGTTTATATTGTAAAAAAAGGCCTTTAACAAGTGTAAATTTCATTAGACTCTTGTAATTAAAAGGTGTAAAGTCAACTACTAAAAACGTCACCAACAATAACCTACAGTGGGTAAAATATTATATATTCACTATAAGACTTTGATTTTTTAAACTTTGACTGATGCAGAAATTGACTTACAGTCTCCTCTCTGCCAGTTCTTACCTTTCCTGTCACCATTTCAATGAGAACGCAGCCCAAACTCCAGATGTCTGCTGCTCGTCCATGACCTTCACCCTTTGCTCGGGTGATAACTTCGGGTGCCATGTAGGCTGTCGGCAGTAAAAAAAAAGTTACATAATACTCCACACATTAACCTTGACGTCCATTTTCTCTTTATCCCATGTTAAGATGTTTGAGATTGAAACGTAATCCAAATACATACAAACTCAGATTTAACAATATTCCTGTCACAAAAATATGAGACACGTTCCCCTCATACAGAAAAGATTTAAATATTGACGTCAAATGTTCTTCATTATCAACACAACTAATACATTTAGACAACAAATGAAGACATGCGGGAGAGATTTTTCTGTTTCAAGGGGGAAAATGAATTAAACCACTACACTCCATGATGGTGACATGCGACCTAAACACCTGATGTCATTTCTTACCTGCTGTTCCCAGAGTGCTGTTCACCTCCCCGGGCATAGTGTGAGTGTTGTTCCTTAATTTTACAGAGCAGCCAAAGTCACCCAGCTTAATCAGGCCTGACGACGTTAAAAAGATGTTGGCTCCTGAAGAGTGTGTATTTTAAAAAAATAAACAGAATTAACAGTTGGTTAGAGAAACGTTTCAGATGCTTCTGATGAAAAAAATAAATCATGAGAGTCATCATGTGACACAGACCCTTGATATCCCGATGGACAATGCCGTGCTCATGGAGGACATTGATGGCTGTGGTGATCTGTTTACTATAGAGCCTGATGACGTGCTCCTGCAGGCCCAGTCTGGACACCTCCTCTAGCGTGCCCTCGTCGCAGTACTCCATGAAGATGTACATCTCCTCCTACAGGTGAAACACAACAACTTACAGCTGCTTCAGGATGCCACACTGTCAGAAACAACTCCACGGCCGGTGTCTTACCCGATGGAGCTCAACTCCAAAGTACCGCACCAGGTTCTTGTGTTTAATGCCTTCAAATATTTTCAGCTCGTCTGCAGTCTCCTTGATGGTTTTGTGATCGTTTGGCTGGAATCGGATCTGGTTGTAAAACAAAAACACAAATTTATTTTTTCACCCGCACAGCTGAGTCAAATTTTAAAAACAACTAAATTCTCCGGCTGTGGTGAATACCTCCTTCATGGCCATTAGTTCTCCAGTGTCAACATTGATGCAGGTGTACACCTTCCCATACTGGCCCTCACCTGCAACACAAAACATAACATAAGATCGATGAGTGTCTTGTTTGGGAACTCGGTGGTTTTACATCGAGGGCCAGCAGGTTGCAGCCGTACCGATCTTGTTGCCCCTCTGCCACTTAAAGGTCACCTTCCTCAGCCCTACGTGCATGACGGTGTCGTAGGACTTGGGCGTGTGACACACTTGACCGATGATGTTGCGCTGCTTCATCATAGCGTATCGCTTGTCCTCAAACTTGCGAATGGAGCGACGGACGGCCTCCATTGGGCTTTGCCTCGCTGCCGTGTCTGAGACACAAGACACAAAAAGTGATCAATTTAAAAAAAAATACTCCTGATCACATTTTTCACTCAATCCATTCTTTATCAATTGACAGTCTCACCCTTTGACTGACTGATGAAGGTGCGGAGCTCCCAGCTCCGGCGTGCAGTGCTGTTCGGGTCCCCCTTGGGATAAGAGGGTTCTGGTAAAAGAAAATCACAAGAGAAAATCAGCCCATCAAGATGATTAATCTGCGCAACAACTCCAGCCACGCCAAACACCGAATGCACCTACCTTCTCTATCCTCTGTGGGGCTGGAGTGGCGGCTCAGAGATTTAAAATGCAACTCTGCCGCAACTGATGACAGACGGTCATTCTCATGGAAACTGGATCCCCTGCATGGACATGGGAAAGATCGATGGTCCATAGTGGTTCGATCAGAAACCACAGAAAGTCGGCATGTTGCATTAAATAAAGAAGAAACACTTATTGTACCTTGATTAAGCGATTCCTTCACATTTGATTAATTCCTAAAAACTTAAAAACGAGATCCATCGGCTCTAAATGGATCGTCTTGAGTTTTCTAGTAAAGTTGCATAAATTAAACACAACATCCAATTCATAACACAAGATGTTTCTACAATTACAATTCAGTTCCTGTTCATTCAAGAAAAACACATTCTCGCTCTGGCTTTTGAAACCCATAACCAGTTCGGCATGCATCAGAGTCATTATACAGCTTGAACACACTGGAAGACCAGCTGTCTTAGCGCATGTTCAGACTTCAAAGCACACAGAAATAGGACAAAAATCTAATGGTGGTGAATCACCAGCATCACAGCAAGACTGATGTTAATAGCGCTAAAAGCAAAGGATCATAGCCCACTATTCCACAGAAAAAGTTTCTCATCGTTTTCACACCATGCAAAATAATCCCAGCCTCTTCCCTTGGGCAGACTTGTGTAAGGTTATTTATTCTGATTTGGGGATTAGAAAATTAGTCACTGGTCTAAATTAATGCAATAAATGTCTCTAGAATTTAATTTGGGCAATTCCAGGTCTAGATTGTATTGTATTGTACCTTTGATTAGCACAAAATCAATGAATTAAAACCACAATTAAAAAAGGTTTCTAACACTACAAAAGGTCGCTGCTACATTTATATCTGTGATGCGTCTGAGTAGAGCTTGGAAACGCTTGAAGAATGGAAGACTGACTTTGTGAATATAACCAATATCTGTCCAAGTTCATAGTGTTTGTTTGAATGCAATCAGAGTTAAAAGCAAAAGAATCAGAAATGTACAAATTAAAACCTGAACACAAACCATTACAATGATTTTGATGACAAATATATATTCCTTTATAAAATTGCTATCCTATTTGCTTTTGCTGTGTCAGAAGCTGTATTTTGACAGCAGTTCCTATAAGGGGACCTTGAGACTCCGGGACATGACTACCTGACGTCATTGGGGCTGCTGCTGAGTACTTTGGTGTGGCTGTGTTCCCCCGAGCCCTGAGGGACAGGGCGAGGGCCGTTGGGGAACAGCTGGTTCCGGAGGTCACAGGGAAGACTTCGAGAGCTGTGTGGTGAAAAAACAAACTGAGGAGCTCTGCCATGGGAGGTGAGGTGGCTTTGCGTGGGATGTGAATAGGTTACGTATAAGAGTGTCACTGGGTGGCTGGTGGAGAGACAGACACGATACCAATAAAAGAAATAAAAACGCACACTCACACACACATACACAAAGAAGATCAGGTTGCACACAAGCAGAACTACAAAGCAAAAACACCAGTGGAGAGTAAAGTTATGTGCCATGCAAGAAGAAGAATCACGTTAAAGAGACTAAAGAGATGGGCTGAACTTCAGTCACCTACCTGAACCCTTCGGCGTTGGGGATGAACAGGTTGGGATTTGGTGGGTCACTGTGGGAACGAGGGACCTTTACTGGACGAGGACTGTTCCTGGGAGCTGAAAAGAAAAAGCTCAATTGAGTGACGCCACCTAAGGAAGCTTCGTTGGTAAAGTTTAGAAGAAGTATTCAGGCCCTTTTCAAGAGACCACCAGACAGAGAAGAAAACCCTTCTCCTAGTTTGGATCACACACATAATATGTGAAACATGCCACATGCCCTTCCTGTGTTTATGAGGTCCTCTTTACATCTGCTCCCATCTCAGCAGCAGAAAAAAAGACACACCCCCACCCACCTCCACCCCCACTTTTACACAATCTGACAGAACGGAATGAAAGCATTTCAAATGGCTTTAAAAAAATGGGCTTTCAATGAAGTAACCTCTGAGAAATAGCGTTAATTCAGTTCTCAAGGGGAAACACAATCAGTTTTGCAGCCATGTTCATCCAGAGGTGACGTAACACATGAACAAAAAGGAACCACTGCTTTGTGTTTAATTTTTAAAAAAAAAAAATTTATATACTGATTATAATCCCCGCAGGGAAATTAGTACCACACTCTAGTTAGTTCAAATCAAATCATGCATATATATGTGTGTACAGGCCCTGAACACAAACACACACACACAGGGCCTTTACGCATGCAGAGGAGGTAGAGTGGCGGGCAGCCCCTTTATTGGTGCGCCCCAAATAAGCAACTTGTAAAGGGGACAGCGCCCAACTCCATTCAAGTCGAAGAAGAAAACTGTTTTCCCCAAATGTTTTTTGCGAAGATTTATATTTGATCACTAACTTTCTAGTGTTTATTTAGTGTTGAAGAGCACAATTTCATAGTGGAATAACAAGAATAACAGTGATAACCTACATTTGGCCCAGTCACTTTATTTGTTTCAGACTCGTTTAATCGGGAACTGTTTGCTGAGCAAGCATATTTTCCAGTACATTCTTACTTCCCACTTGCCTACGGCAACTGCATGTTTCTACTGTTGGCCACTGAGTATCAGCAGAGAGAAGGCTGAGAAACCAGCCTAAAAATAACTTCAGCTCATCAAGAGCACATCTTTCCTCTTAGCCCTCTCTGCTTCTCTGTTGACAGTTGAGTTATTTCAGTGCCTCTGCATGCTCAGTGTTCACAAAAACATTAAACAGAATGTATGAAATGTATTAAATGGTGTCACAAAGTGTTTTAAATTACAAAGAAGAGCATCTTACCAATATACAGACCCGTCACAGGGCTATGAGGCTTTCCAATCACATGTCCTATACATTCATTCATCAATGCTTGTAAGTTCTGCAGAGAAATAAATGGTAAATTCACGTTCAGATGATGAAGATGAATACATAAATTCCAAGCATGTAAAACGTCTTGCGTGAAGGAGAAGAGGTGTCATTTTACCAGGAAGTCATCCTCTGGCAATGCTGAAATGAAGGCAGGTTCAATCGCTTGAAGAAAATCAAAACCCTGAGTCGCCCACCTGTAGTTGAAACATGGCGGTCAGTTAGTGAAGGGTAAGGGTTTTTTCTGCTGTTCAGTTTTTTTTTTCCTCTCCCACTGTATCATTTGTGGTTAAAGAGAATAAAATCTGCAGTTTTATTTCCTTTTTTTTTAAGGAATGGTATTTTATACAGTCAAGAAGAGACAGGAGGGAAAACCGAAGACCAGAGAACTATCGGCGTGTACCATGAAACAGTGGCTTAAAACTAACATCAGGGTTGCCATGGTAGCTTTTAGAAAACATACTCAAATGAATACATTTCCAGGCTGTGACTTACGCATCAGACAAATATTTATCAATTTAATTGAGACAAATAAAAGCTCTTTTCTTAGATATGTCTGCAGCTTGGAGTACGTTTACTTTTATATCCCAGATAATTTAACTAGGATGGCTTATTGGTTGATCTGGCAGTCCCCAACAGAGAGTCTGACTGAAGCATCCATGTGAAAACAACTCCCACAGCACCTGCACTGACAGGAGAACTACTTCAAACATGTTCAAACCCTTACCTGGGCTTGGTGCCCCTGCCACTCTCACATTTGGTTAGGACATAGGTCATCCATTTGCGGGCAAAAGCTATGTAGCGCTCCCCAATCCTCTGCCTGAACTCCCCTGACATCAGGCGCACCACCTCCTTATGGTACTGGAGACAACAAAACAGTCAATGGTTTTACCATTAATTTAGCTTAACTGCCCTTTGGCAGACTCTAACCTGACTACATTAGTCTAAATGTTAGCAGATACAACACTAGTTGTATGAGCTTAAAGTGGGGGAAATTCAGAGGAGAGGGAATATAAGTACCAACAGAAACATGTTTTCTAAAAAGATACTTTCAATTTACCTCAAAGGCAAAATTATAGCCCTGGATCATTGCCTCCCTGTAGTACTGATGGAGAGTGGCTGACTCTGACTCCTCCACCTCTGCTTCAAACTCTGTGGTGAATATGAACTCCACCCGGTCAATGGTAGTGCTGATTTTAATGCATAGCTGCAGTGCCTCATCCTGTGGGTAAGACAAAAGGAGGGGGGGGGGGAGTTGTTATGTTTGATTATTATTATTATTTTCTAATAAAGAAAGTTCCGTCCAGCAGCTGTGTTAAACTGATATTGTAACGTTGAACATGGATATGAAAGTTTGGTGTGTTCCCTTTTGAGAACTGATTCTAAAGTCTGGCCTGACATGAGTTCAGTTCTGGTTAACTTTCATAGAGCAGAACTTCTTTGTAACTAAAAGCAGCAACATTTACTTGAAAGTAAGACACCAGCATACACCTGTCTTTCCAGTGCTGAAATAAATATATTGATTAGAAATCATTAGCATTTGGCTACGTAAGCACCTTGAGCTCCTCTAGAGCACTGGCAATGAGAGGCTGGCTTGATGTTTGCTCTCTGCTAAGTGTGAGCACATCCTCCATGGACTGTTGAAAGGCCTTTCGCTGTGCCACCAGGTGAGCGGACTGCATCACGATCAAGAGCACGTTCTCCACCTGAAAAAACAAACATTTGACTAGTGAGTAGCTGAACATAATTATACATACAGTATTTTACACACATCAATTAAATATCATGACTCACCTTCATAGCTTGTAAAGTGTCAACGGTTTCCATCTGGGGGACCAATTTGAGCATGTTGCCATCCCACTGAGCCCAGTCAGAGTCAGCAGTGGAGTCCCCAGCTCCATGTTTACTCATGAGGAGGTAAGCCTCATCCTCAGCAATTTCATCAGGCTCTTTGGAGCAGTCTTTGCCAGCAGCAGAATTGAGAAGCTGCAGGATTAGAGGCCGCTGATTCTTCAGGCCACAGGGAACAAAAACGTGGAGCTCCTCCAAGCCTAGAATCTGAACCTGGATGCAAAGTCAAAGCGATATACAATTAACCTGAGACTAGAAAGAAGAGATCAGAAACTTCCAAAATGAAGAGGAGAAAACAAACCTTGACATAGTTTCTCTTCTTCAGTGCCTCCAGAAGACATATCACTCCATGAGTGAAAATAAACTCTGCAGCAACTTCCAAGTCCTGCAGAGAGGGAAGCAAACAAAAGTGGTTGTCAGTCCCAGCTCTATGGCGGGCTGTGAAAACAAGGTCATGAACAGACTAGAAAGTCAGTCGTGTTGCTACTTTCTGTTTCGAGCTGTTAGCAATTCTTTAGCGGCGTTTCTCACCTTGCGAAGCATCTTGGCAAACCCCAGAGCTTTGGATGCTCGTTCCCTGGCCTCGTGGAACAGTTCTTTAAGTGAGCGGCTGGTCTCAATAACAGACCGCCTCAAAAAAATCAGAAAGCTCAATGTTAACACATCTCCACAAGGAAAAAAATATAAACAACTCACAGAGGATGACAACATTTATTTCTGCACTCTGACCTGATCTCATCTGAACTGCTGTCATCTACACTTTCTTCATTACCACTCTTCTGCAGGCCGGCATCAAGGAACTCTCCCGTGGATTTGAGCAGCATCCCGGCAATGTCACTAAAAAGAGCAGTAATAATCCTCACTTATAAAAAAAACAAACACACACACCACTAAATGACAAATTCAGATTACTTTAGATTTGAAGATTCTGCTTTCTGCAATAATCCTGAGTTCATAGCATCCATTTACCCCCCCCCCCCCCCCCCCAAAAAAAAAAAAAAACAACAACAACAAAAAACTCTTATGCAGGTGCTTGGAGAAATGATCAGTTGTCATTAGAAGAAAACATTGGTTTCTCAAAATTTGTTTTAAGGAAAAGCTTTAGGTAACGACAAAATATAGATTGGTTTCGGATATATGTTTTGTATAGTGGACATATTTCAGTTGAGTTATGTTTTCCATGGCACAGACATCAATTCTAATGGAAAAGTAACTACTTGTGCTGATATGTAATAAAACAGAACATAACCTGCATCACAGGTGAACATGAGCAAAATCAGAGATGAAAAGTTTAATGTTAAACTTCACATTTAAGGATTAAAACAAACAGAACAGAATAAATGTCAGATGCACACATTCCAGGCTCCTAATACAGGTTTACGTTTTAAAAAAGGCCCACCTTTAGTTTTTGGGCAATGTGAATGCAAGGTTTACGAAAAATATCTATTTTAGAAGGTTTGCAGGTAAGTGACCAACCAGAAAAGTTTCCCAGACTGGGCCTCCCCTCCGCGGATGTAAGGAGTGATGACCTTGGTGAAATGCCACTCTTCTTCTAAGAGGTTTTTTAAGCTGTGAGATGCTTGAGGCAGCTGCTGCAACATCTGGATCCAACTGTGCATGTAGTCAAAGTAGACCTACAAAGCAGCAACCACAATCAGAAAATCTTTTACACAAATATGTATTTCCTCCCTTGATGCATTATTTCACTGACAGCAATTCTTGAATTCTGAGACATCAAGTGGCGTGAACAGCAGAGTGTCTTACCATCAACATTTTGTGCAGATCATCTTCAAACTCATCAATATTGGCATTTGTCTGCAAGCCCTGAGCGTCAGTCACTACGCCTCGGAGCATAAACTGATAATACTGCTTCATCAAGAGGCCACCTTTAAGAACCTCTTTGCATTCACGCACCAACTGCAGAGCAGAAAACAGCACAGATTAGAAACGGCACACCTCTCTTCAACAAGATTTTCGACCTGTGAAATCATAACAATAGGAAATATGCAACCCTAAGCAAAAAAAATCTAATAAAATTGTCAGAATGAAAATTAATTTCTGTCAACCACTTCCATGCCCATACACCCTTTAAGTATGGTTATGTTACTGGACCACATGTGAATGTTTTTTACAGGCCTTACCACATCACTAGCTTCTTTTCCTTTAAATACCACTTGCCTGTTTGATGCTGAGCAGCGAAGGTTCTCCAGCAGGCCTCTGCTCAAGTCGCAGTTTAAGGCATTCATGAATGACATTGAGAAGGACCCTGCACAGTATGAGGAATGCTGGCCGGAAGGATGGGAGGTCCATATCCAGTAAATCCTCCCACGAAACCTGGTCTGCCCCTAGATCCTGATGTGCAGAACCGTTGCAGGCCTCATAACGGGACAGCTCTGGTAGGTAATCACTGTACAGCATGGGGTCTGGGAAGTCTGTAAACTGCACATGGGAGACAGATCCAGTGAAGCTAACAAAAGAATATCTGAAAGAGCACCATGGCTGATCAGGGGTTTAATACGATATCTGAGACAAATTCATGACTGACAAAATATTGCTTTTACTGGTTTCTGCTATCAGCAAACCAACAAGAGCTCACAATCCGTACTGCTCATGTGCAAAAGCACAAACAGAACCTCCACTCATATAAAGTCAGTATCAGTCCCTCCTCTTTAGTACTTTTGCCAGCTTTCAGGATACTTGGTGTTCGTGACATCCTGATTCACCTGGACTTCCAAATGCTGCTTCCTCAAAGGTTAATTATAATTGTAATGACTGAGCTGCTGCAACTGTTAGGCAATTATCTGAAAGTAAAACAGACATTTAAAACCACTCTCCAACACAGCCTTTCTGACGTGTTTAATTCAGTTAAGAATATTCCCCAAAGCATACATTCATAAACTGTTTAAAAACACTTAATGATCCTGTTCCATGAACATGACTCACTCAAACAAATCCGTGTCATCCATGCAAAGCAGCATGACGCAAACACGAGTTAACAATAAGGTCAACTCCATATTTCCCTTAATTCCAACATGCAACAGTTAGTCTGGATATGTTACTTAAACTATCAGCTCTGAGGACCAAAAATATTCTGGACTATGCTGAAGTTAATCAGGGCTGAAGCAGCAATCATCCTGAAGATCTATAGAATGGACCCAATGCTATGGCACAGCGGCCACTACTGCTGTCCTACTGGTTGAAAAGCAACTCCAATGACATGCAGAAGGTTTTCAGTCACAGTACACATCCAGTGCTTTTATAGTCAGCTGAACTCTTGAGAAGAGCCAATGTGTTAATCTCATGTTGTCAGTTACAATTAATGGTAGGGTTGGTCATGCAGAACCGATTTTCTTTACCAAACTGAGTTACCAAACTGGCACAAGTTCGAAAACTCAAATTCCATCAAAATCATTAAGAAATTCTAATTTCACATCTACTTATCAGTTCCACAATAACTCTTTTAGACACGAGTTAATTTTAAGCTTCCTCCGTGGTGAAATGCAGCTTCTCTCGGTCTCACAGGTTAGATGGTACTTCAAGGGTCAGTGGGGGGGCAACAACTTCATACATGGAAAACAGGATGCACAACTAATGACAAAACTTCTTCATCCATGTGTTGCATAGATCAGCAAGTGTACCTTATTTAATGTGAGGCACCCCTATCCCTCGTCTGCCCCAGGACCAGCAACATTAGGATCAGGCATAGATCTAGGACCTGGATGGTCGGATCACTACCATTAAACCACCGGAAGTGATCCCATGATGTGGCACAAAATAACACATTCATAATTTGTATTCCTCATTCATTTGGAGAGGTAGCCTGTGCGCCAAACAAAGTTGTTTCATTTCAGCGGAGGATGTCCTTCATGCCTTTTGCTGTCCTGATCAATGACTCTCCTCTGCTGTTTCCAACAAGGACGTGTCTTATCCATGCATCACACACAAACACACAGCAAGCAAACACAAATGCCAAGGTCCAAAATCTCAGGTGGCTAAAGGGTTTCAAGGGCCCCTAAAAGAATACTGATTTGAATTTCAAGACATTTGTAGGGCAACAATCGCAGAGGGAGGGAGGGAGGGAGGGATGGATGGACTGACAACCATGTTCAACCAGGGTCTGATATCTTGGTTTTTAATCTCAATTTAGCTATACATTTTAAGATATCTATTTTCATTTTCATAGTTTACTGTTTTTATATAATTAATAACGCCACAACTGAAGTGTGCAGTTATATCTTTACCTCCAATGAGACGGTGCGGCGGAGCAGCGCTGCTCTGGTCCTCTGAAGAGAGCGGTCCATCAGTTTGTGCAGTCTGAGGATCAGTTTACGCAGTCCCATCTGTTTTAGAGCTTTATCCACAAATGGTCTGTAGATGGCTGTGGGACAGAAAGCGCCCCCTCCTGCAACAACCTCCACACTTACTGCATTTCCAGTTGTGAGAAACTCTTCTGACAACAATCGGGCAAATTTAGGAGTTAGAGAGGGAGACAACTCTCCTTCTGCTTCCCCGTCCTCCTCCTCGGTATCCCTGTCCTCTCCATCACTTTCAGCCGTAAAAGTAGCTGATGAGTCATTCTCATCCTCCTCATTCTCATCTTCTTCATTGCCACGAGAGCAGCGAGGCGATGGGATCTCAAAGACAGGCCACCCGATACGGCATAGATCGTGAAGGCCAAGCACAGTGGCCATGACGCGCAGTTTCTGGTTGAGGTCTTGGGTGATATTGAGCCACAGACAGAGTGCCTGCACCCTGCCTTGAAAGTCTCGCGCTGCATACTTTTCGTAATCCTTCTGCAGGGCCTGCAAAGAAGGATACAAAGCTTCCACCGACTCCAGCAACTCAATAACACGCTTGACTTGTTCAAACGCCAGTCGCTGGCGCTGAAGGTGTTCCCTGCAATTTTCACCAGACCCCAAAGGTTCTGCTGCATTCATTGATGATGATGGAAAGACACTAAAGCCCCAGTGATCCACTCCACAGTGGTTGGTCTCTGCTACAGCAGGTTCCCTCTCCTCTCCACAGACTAAATCTGGGACATTCTGATAGACTCTGTCAATTTCTGGACAATATAGGGCACCTCTCAAGCTGGCATAGTTGACCTTAAAGTGCAGCACCTCATTGATAATGTCAGGAATTGCCTGCCGGGCAGTGAAAAGAAAAAGATCTTGGTCACTGGTGGAGCGTCGAGCATGCCAGGCCTGCAGCTCCAACCAAATGACCTCATTGTTGTGACCCATGAAGGCCATGTTCTCCAGACCTCTCTGCTCCTTCTCCTTCCTCTTTGAGGACATAGACGTGAGCTTGAGCAGCAGCCGCAGGGTTTCAAAGAACTTGAGGCGGTCAGCAGGACAGTCAGTTCTGGAGGTCTGCCGGTGGGTCCGGGCAATGTGGGGCATGGACATAGGAGGTTTGCAACTGCTGCAGCCCAAGCTCAAATAAGGCTTCCTGGGATCCATGCTGAGGGCACCGAAAGGACTCGATTTTGAAAGTGGATCCAGCATGAATGAACCTTCAAATGTCTTCTTGTGGTCTCTCTCTGTGGAGCGGAGTGTCGCCCTTTGTTTCTTGCCCTGCTTGTAGCTGTGCTCCTCCGGGGTCTCCGGTGGCCGGGGGCTTTCTCTTACGGTGGTTGGGCTGAGGTCTGCAGGGAAAAAAAAAAAAGAAGCTCAAAAAATACATACATATAAGTCAGTGCAGTGCACATAAAACATCTAGAATGTACTTTCACACACAGTGGGATCAAATTGATTTAATAATTTACCTTTGTTTGGAGAACGTCCAGCACTCCTCGTCTGGGTGCTCCTCTGATGTTTGCTAGACATCCGTTTCATCTGACGGGGGGTATATGGAGGCGATGCGCCATACAGAACTTCCTCTTCCTCGCTGGCAGAATCCCACGATTTCTCGACCACAGAGTTCTGTTGGGTTGCATCTTCCACTGGCTTGGCCCGCCTGCTGACACATAATGTTATTGGGAAGAAGTGTGTCAATACTTTGAATTAATGAAGCCAATTTAAGTTACACCAGGTAAGTGTAGGTGGAAGGTTAAACTGTGCTGAGTTGCTTGTCGCCATAACAGCAGATGTCTTATACTACAGATAATATGTTGCTAACCTATAAACGGACTGAACGTCTGCTGCTACCTCCAGCAGAACAACCATTGTGAAGTTGTTAGGAGTCTGACTGGCTGCCTCCCAAGTGCATGGCAGCAATGTTTTGTTCACGGCCACAGCTCTCCAAACGCTGGATAATAAATGTTGGGCTCTTAACTAGAACCCTCTCCTGGTCTAGGTAGACATAATGGCTCAACCAGAGATGGAGAGTAACCTTCATTAAACCCATCTGCTAAATTATCAACCATACCGCACAAGTTGCGATTAACTCATTCACAATATAAATATTGTTGAAGTACATACAAACAAGGTGCTACTAGAAAACAGTATGTCACTTTCACGTAACTTTAAGAACCTACATCTTGAGCAACAGCAATCAAATTACATGCAAGTTTATCAGCATTCCTCACTGCGAATTTCAGATGACAAAAGGCTTAGAGTTAAAATATTTTGCATCAGCTTCTGGTGCAGAAGGAAACTACACAATCATGTGAAATACAAAAAGATAACAGTGAGTTCAGGCAGCACGCCTCTTCCAGATTAGAATGTCAGAGCTTAATGCCTTTCTGAGGGGGTTTTAATAGGATTAGAGGGAAAGGTTGGAAGGTCTGACCCCACAAACGGAAACAAAAGAGCGAGACAAGGGGGAGCGTGAACCAAGCATTCTCTATGCTGGCCACCACATCTTTCTTCATCGAACATCTGACCGGGAGGCATTCCCCAACACGTGCCTGATAGCATCTGCACAGATGGAGTTGAATGGTGTACACACTCAGTGGAGTGTGAGTGTGTGCTTTATGGGTAGTAATAAGAAAGCCATTTTTCAAAAAGACATACATACACAGACACACTCTGTGTCTCTCTCGCTTTCTCTTTCTCTCTCACTGAGCTGTTAACTCAGAAGGCAGAGACCTGCAGCAAATTCTAAAGCTTTCTAAGATTCCATGTGCGATAATTCTTGTCTTCATGAATAAAATATACTGCAAGCATATCACCAGTGCAACCATCGTAACCACAGCAGTCTTGAAATTACAGAATAACTCTTACATGAAAGAACACTGGTGCCTTTATAAGTTCATTGTACAGGAAATTGTGAAGGAGCTTGTACTGCGGGAGTAACACACAACCAAAATCTGTTAAGTATGCAGAAACATGAAAACGGTGAACAATTTTGCATGTTTGCAACACAACAATAGTCCAAGTGTTGTTCTCTTTCCCTGCAAAAAAACCCCCAAAACAGGCATAAAGATACAGCAAAAAGAAAATAGTAAATGAAATTATTTGATTGAGTTAATCACCAGTGAGTTGGGAATGCATTTGTAACCATTCCAAAGAAGTGAGTCTGTCCACAAAAATAGTGCGTGCATGTGAGGGAGAATGGGATCAAGCTTTGAAGAAACATTTCTCTACGCAAAATGGCATGACTAAATCATTAAGGAATGACAGCTGAAACAGTGACGCCATTGCTGCTGGATGATTGTTTGGTTGCTATGAGATGCTTCAAGCACAGACTGTTCTGCCACTGCAGTAACAATTTGGTGCACAAATTCCTGGTCTGAATTCTTTGCTTTTCTACCCAAAATCTACTCACAAGTAGCCATAACTGTGTGAAGCTGCGCCTGCCTAGCTGCTGCTGCTAGTGAATTATCACTGCAGATGGTGGCTGGCTGGTCTCAATGGCTCATCTGTTGGCTCATTTGGGACCCCAATAAAGGCCTGTGGAATGCTGGAGCCCCTAGGCAGAAACATTGAGTCTGAAATAAAAGCACAAACTCATGGGTCTTTTCAGCAGAGCGACTGCAGCAGTGATACCAAGGTCTGTCAGAGTCAGGGGGGCCTGACCTTTGACCCCAACCATCCGCACTATTGTACCAGCAAGGGGCACTCTATTGTTTAGCAATGACACGTGGCCTGTGAGGCCCATGTCTGAATAGCACACAGCTGGGTAGTGAGCACACTTGATCAGGATGCCAAAACTATAGGGGATCTTTTGAGAGAGAGGAAAAGGAGGGGAAGATAGTCAGTGTCTTCTTTGACCAAATTCTGTCCCCATCAGGCCATGTTGGCCATGATAGATATTGATAGGCTAGATCCAGATTTTGATGACCTCTGGCACTGTAAAAAAAAAAAGGATGTTTGCTGACTGCTAATTTGGTGATAACAATAACAATAAAATATCTGTGCACATGTGCCGACATCTTGATGAAAAAATAGCTCAGATATGGAATAGCGCATATCTCTGACCTAATGTCAGTTCCTGAGGTACAGAAGGTACAGGTACAGGCAGAAATGATGCAGGAACAGAGTTTGTGCCGTAACCTGACAGAACTCAGAAACAATGCACACAACATACCTGACCCACCCTGCTCTGGAACAGAGTGACATTACCAAGGGTGGACCTCCCGACCTCTCCTACATGGAACTGTGCAAAGTACAGTTTTGTCTTGTTTTTCCCATAAGATTTTGTACTAAAGAATCAGAAAGTCAGTTCTTTCCTAAAACACTATAGTACTTGTTTGGTCTGATGAATAACTTGATGGCAGGGAACATTCTCAGTCTAAGAAAAGACATGTCATTAATCACAAGTCTGCCACATGACCTAAATATATCTAAATGCAGACGCAGCTTGTAGACTGTGGGCTGCAGCATGAGGTAAGTGGCGTAATGACATGTTTTTCACCTTATCTTACTTGCATCATAAATGCAGTGCGGGAAGTGGTCTGCCTCCCCTAGGAGATTTAATTTGAAACTGCAGTCACAAACAACACGTATGTCGCTTTCAGCTTCATTCAGTTTAATTTCTTGCAGTCATGCAGTTGATTTTATTAAAAATCAAACAGACGATCATGTTATTCTATTTTATTTTTATTCTGCTATTTTTTGTATGAAATGTGATGTTATGCTTGCAGAAAATCAACAGCTAAAGTTTTAGTAGTTCAGGAGATCAGACTGCTTCAAAGGAAACAAAAGATGAAAGTGAAAGAATGTGAGAACAGCACTGATTCTTCCCCAGCAGCTGTGTGCAGCAACATTATGTGGGTATGAAATGCTACAGGGTGGTCCATCTGTACTCTACAAGCCTGACAAATGCAGGCATTAATGAGTCCTACCCATAAGTGGATCTCCATGCAGCAATCCAATGCTCATAGTACACCATATCCTGAAATCTCAGGAATGCTTAAGTCACAATATCTTCACAATGACTTTAAGAATGAGATCATATTGACACAGGACCTCTGTGGCTCAATAAGGACAACGTTGATTGCAAAGCAAACCCAAAACTCATCCTTTTCTGTATAGCCATCAGTCTATAAACTTTTCTCTCACTTCATGTACATAAGACCATTGATTGAGCTGCACAGACAGACCTGTATGCTGTAGACAAAAAAAAAAAAACAACTCTTTTTTGCATGTTGCAAGTTTTGTTCCAGTTGAACTGATGTTCTACTGAAAACTATGCAGCAAAGTTTCCAATGGTCTGGATATAATATATTCTGATCCAATACTGAGGAAATTGCAACTCATTCGCTTCCTAGAAAAATTAGAGAGCTTTCAAGTGCTTACTTTACCTTTCAACCTAAACTTTGTACACACATTATACAGACACTTGTGACACTGACATACTTCCAGATAAAGAAAATTTAATGACTATGGGTTGGTGCTTTTCTTTATGCAACAAAGGAAGACAGCAATTACAGTCACAAGGCCAGTGTTGCACAATCATGCAAACTGTGTGTCCACACTGGTCTACAAGATAAATACCAAGAGAATGGTACGCTGCTCAATCATTACAAAAATAGTAAAAACGAAGATTATTGTGGAGGATGACGTTGATCCAAAGTGAAAACTGCCTTCAAAGTCATCAGATCTGCAGGCACACAAATGCATATTTGAAGAGAGGAGCGGAGACATAACAGCGGATTCGTAGGGCTGGTCTGTCGACGGTCAGGGGCAAACTCTGCGGGATTTTTATTACAGGTTGCGCACATTTTTACAAAGCATCTCCCGAGAGTCCGTTGGATTGCATTCCCCGTGAGACTGCAGAAATGCATCGTGTATTAAACATGTCATTTGAGCACTGCAAAGGCATCTAGTGTGATGAAACGTGTTGCTGCAGGACACCACATCTGCAACAAATTGTCGCCACAGTTATAGACAACAAAACAACACAACAATGATGCCACATAACACATCAAGCAGCCAGTTAAAACGCAACAGTCGACGGTCCCTCGTCGTGATTCAGCAGACGAGACAACAAGTCCAGCTCGGAAGATTAACAATAACAGTGGAGCAACATCTAGCTAAAGCTAGCGAAGTTTGCGCTTGGCATTTAAGACAAAATGCATGATTTTGTAAAATCAAATAATTAACAGTACACTTTCAACCCCATCATATGCGCAAATATGGCGAATCCTACCTTGCTTCAAGTCGATTAGTTCATGTTAGTTAACTTTAGAGTGGACAATAAAGTGACAAGCGACAGCTAGCAACAGACGTTAGCTAGCTTGTTCACTGACATGTTGCACTGTTACATCGGTTGACAATTATTCGGAATGGTACCTTAGCATTTGGCGAGCATCTTGCTTATTTCTGGAGCAATGTAGACACAAATAAAAGCCTAATATTTGCAGGGAAGCACGCCTGAAAAATGTTTCTTCGAAAAGTTTGCAACTCCAGTGTGTTGCAAATGCAGCAACTCCACGCGTAGCACTATTTGACAGGAAGTCAATTTCTAAGGGATGCGCAAGCGCCACCATTGAACCGACAGCGGTATCACGTTCAGCTCCCTATTTAGCAAGTGCGAGGTCCTGATGGTGTAGCGTTGGTGTCTGTTCAACATACCTGCTGGGCTTGTTGCGATCTGGAGGCTCCATAGCAAAGCAATGGCTTCTTGATCCTAGCCGTGCATGGAGCAAACCATGTCTAACTGATATCACACAGACTATGCACTGTCGAATCCTTGCAAGAGAGACGGATTTGTGTCTCTTAGGAGCACTTTCTATCCGCCGGCACGGTGACTCTCGCTTGTGCGTATGCCGTCGCCATCTTCCCAACGTTCATTGAGGAGTGCCACACTCTGGCATTACTACGGCAACTCGCACTGGTCACGTTCGGTCATTACAGTGCAGGACCCTGAGCTTGTTCTTGTCCTACGATTACAGTCGCGATTATTCGATTCCGTGGTCGCTTCCGGGCTGATGAGTCCACTGGTGACTTTAAATCACTTGTTATAGAGCGAAGTGAAAAATCATCTGTTATAAATTACAAATTTGGATCATTATAGTCAATCCTTCATGGAATTATAGTATGCAGAGTGTGAATGAGGATTAACGTCAGATAGCTTTAAACATCAACAGAAATAAGACATCGCCCTAAAAAGGGGGTCGCATGTTCTTTGTTGAAACATAAATCCTGATCATACTTTCAAACCTACAACAGACTTACATGTAAAACTTTTAGAGAACCCACACAGCATGTTCAGGTTTAAAACCATACTTCCTCAAAACATGTTCAATTAATTGAAACACTGTATATCCCTATAAAACACTGACTCTTTACAGGGGCGGTTGTAGGACCAGTCGTGTGTGTGTGTGTGTGTGTGTGTGTGTGTGTGTGTGTGTGTGTGTGTGTGTGTGTGTGTGTGTGTGTGTGTGTGTGTGCGCGCGCGCGCGCGCTAAGGGAATGAAAATGAGATGATGAGATGATGATCTTGACCTTGAGAAAAATAGGCCAAGGTCAAATTTTAACTTTTGTACACTCAAAAGTTATGCCTATGTTTGGCTGAACTCTATTGTCTGCTATTTATTTTTCAAATTTATATTATGCATTACCATCGTCTGTTTCTTTTTTTAAGTTCTGTTATTTTAATATACTAATGTCTCAAGTCCTTTTTCTATTAGGTCTATTTAAATTTATATCAAATCTGCAGCACTACAATATAAACCTTACTAAATTTAAATTCAAAAGAAACAGACTACCAACATGAAAGCAATAAGTATAAATTTGTCTTAGTTTTACTCTCATATGAACTACGGTATACTGACCGGTACAAGATAAAGAGTGTGTTTCTGTGTACATTTTTGTAGTATCCTGCGTCACATATTCTGCTTCTGTGAGGCACTTTGGAAGGGTATGGTGCAATAAGCTTCCTGGTGCATATCACTGATCAGCATGGGACAACATGTCTTGATGTACTTTGACTGCATATGTGTGCTGGCATAATTGTTGACGTTGACAGTCTTATCTGTCAAATCCCAAGGCATGTTTGAGACAATGAAGGTTTATCTAATCTAATGTAATCTAGATTGTGTGCAGATTAATGTTAACATGGTATTCATAAATGAACCATGAACTTGAATAAATAATTCAGATATCTCTTCAGTATGACAAGTGGGATAATGTGCAGAAGGATGGTACAACATATACTGTGGATATTTGTGTGTAATATAACTATGTACTATCTGTCATTTTAAATCGCCAAATTTCACTGGATCCTTGCTGATGCGTTTGTGACATCACCAGGTTCCCCATTGTTGGTTGCATGTACAGTACAGATACACACACACACACACACACACACACACACACACACACACACACACACACACACACACACACACACACACACACACAATTTAATATTTTATAATAAATATAATGATCGTCACATCCGTGGCTAACAACCGTCTTTACCTGGTTTAAGCTTGAAACTGAATGACACGAAAGCCACTACAGTACAGTATATGTGAGTGGAGCAAGTCTCTACGTCATACGGGCTTTGTCGCCGCTACATCATCTGCTGGCTTCACGTGTCATTTGAAGCTCGGAAAACAGGAAACCCACGTTCTGGAGCGTTTAAATTGGTGAAACTATATCAATACAGAAATAAATCAAGTGATATTATTTGTTTAAAGTACGAGTTGATACGTTTTTGGTAGCTGCTGATGGTCACGGAAATAAGAATCGAATGCCAGAGTTTCAACGTGATTTTAAATACTTTTGGAGTTTTAAAAAAAATGTAATTTATTTTTCATTTTTAGGCAGATTTTTGTTTGCCCAATTCTTATAAAGCAAGCACAACATTACAAGTAATTACAAGAACCCCTATGTTCGAGTACCACTCTTCTCATCCTTAAATTCTAACATTTCCGACGATACTCGAAAGCGTCAAGTGCTCCTGCAGGTTCAGTGGAGGAAGACGTAGTTTTGGTTAGAGCTTTGTCTGTGACACATCCATCCTCACTGCACAGAATGCGATATCATTACACTTGAGGGCGGGACAGTAATTACCATTTTATTGTTTTATTTTTATAAAGCAGGGACGCGTCTTAACACGGTTTGTGATATCAGCAACATCTTGAAAAATGCTTCAGTCTCTCGCCAGTAATTCGTGCGTGAGGTTGATACAGACGCACAAATCGACGTGGTATTTCACATTTCTACTTTTGGGGTACGTCCTTTATCTTATATTCGGAGCTGTGGTCTTTTCTTCGGTGGAGCTGCCCTATGAAGACCTCTTACGGCAGGAGCTGCGGGCCGTTAAAAAGCAATTCCTCCAGGATAATCAATGTCTGACCGAGGAGCGTCTGGAACGTTTCCTGAAGAAAGCTTTGGAGGCCAGTAGTTATGGGGTTTCCATTCTTAATAACGCCTCGTCCAACTGGAACTGGGACTTCACCTCCGCGCTGTTTTTTGCGAGCACCGTGCTCTCCACCACAGGTAAGGACGGACGGACGGACGGACGGTGGGACTTGAGGGGATGCTGCACATGTGTATCTTCAACCAGTGCTGATCCTCACGTTTGGTCTTTACGTGTAAACATTAAAGAAAAAAAAAAAAAACTTTTTTTTTTTTTTGTCAAGATGTTTTTAGGTTCATATTTTTTGTTACACATTTTATGTTGGCACAGTGCAGCCCTCTGGCAAATTTTGTATCACATTTTTGTTGTCCAAACAGAAGCACCCAAATATGAGTCAGTGTAAACATCACCAACGTGTCTTCCTCCGAGGCATTCCCAATTTAAATTAGGTAAAGGCTTTAAAACAAATATATTCTTATACACTTAGTCTTGAGGCATAGGGACGAGTTTTCACTGTGCTTTGAGTCATTTTATCTTATCTATCATTACATAAAGCAATGCAGTTACAGATGTTTGTCAGTCATTACACCTGGAGAACTTTAATCTGACTGCATGGCAGCAGATATATGTCCGGTTTAACACTCTCCTTTACTCAACAAAATCATTGGATTGGATAGGCAGATTTTTCCAGATGCTAGAAGTGAATGTTTTGCTCATTCTAACGACTAGCTGAGGTTTCTCATTTGCACAGCGCTGTTAGGAACATTTCATATGAAGGTGTTACATTATTGGGCGGCATAATGTGGCAGCAGTCAACTCTCAGAAAATCCTAAAATACATACATAGACTGATTTATTAATCTATTATTTATTAAATTTTATTGCCACTGGAGAACATTGCAAAAACACGCTCAAGCTTCATCCCACAATCCAAAAAAACATGCAGCACACATGAGCTGTTCTCTGTTAGGAGTGAAAATGAGCTTTAATATTTGTCTGTCTACAAATGACGGCCCTGTGATGACCTGGCGACCTGTCCCAGCGGCTGCTGTTCTGTTGCACAAGACTAGTCTTAGTGAATTGTCTGTTCCTGTATGTATATCAATGAGTACATGTATGCTCTTCCACTCTAACCTATGGGAATAAAGTTCAAACAGGCCTGAGAGAAGCTTAATTACAAAACTTGTCAAACGAGATGGAGTAGACATAAATGCACGTATTAAAGAACAGGAAGAAGAGCCAGACAAACAAGAACAATTACCAGTGGAATTTTGTTCTTGTTTATCATGTCACATTGAACAGTTCACTTCATTAACAACGGTTTTCACATTTGTAATTATGGTTGTCATATAAAAGATTTAATAAGGACTATCCGAGCACCATTATTTCCAAATCAAGTACATACTGTATAGACAACATAGCAAATATTATATGGAATTGTATTTGCCAGTAAGTGCTGGAATATTAAGCCATTATATCATCATTCCCACCAAAATATATTTATTCTTTGACCAGTAGATTTTTGTTTGTTAAAGAAAATGTATGTCTGCAAAATACTGTAATATGCTATATACGATATTATATATAGCATATGATATATAATATGATTATATATATATATATATATATATATATATATATATATATATATATATATATATATATATATATATATATATATATTATATATATATATGCCTTTTTGAATTTGAGGTGGTAGAAAGCTTTATTATAAATATAGGAATGAGTTCAATCTGTGGAGTTTCATTTCCTCACCACTCAAAAATATTCAAGGTTTTTCTCAAAGGTTTGTACAGTCATCAATTATCCATTTAGTGCTGCTTTTTTCTATTGAGGGACTTTGTCTTTTTTGTTTACTTATGTTTCCTCTGTTACAGTACATTGTATTGATTTAAAATATGATTTGTATCAGGATTTTCTGGATATAATTAAAATCATTTTCAATAATTTTTTGTCCAACCTTGGGGAGGTGCCTTTTGTATTTTTGGAAATTCCAGCGTTACGATTTTTTTTATTTTTAATTATGAATATTCAACCTTAGCTCAAGTGCCTTTCAGAAGAATTGCATTGAACAGGGACAAATGATTGAATTCCAGATCCTGAATGTTTCATGCTTTCAGATTTATTTATTTTCTTAAATGATATCCTCTTCGGGCAAATTTTCACTATTATTTCCCACCCTGATTTTTGTCTTACAGGATATGGTCATACAGCACCACTGTCAGATGGTGGGAAGGTCTTCTGCATCATCTACTCTGTCATTGGAATCCCTTTCACCCTCCTCTTCCTCACAGCTGTGGTACAAAGAATCATGATCTGCAGCACACGGAGGCCCATTATGTACATTCACAGGCAGTGGGGCTTGTCCAAGCCTCTCGTCGCAATCGTCCATGCCGCTGTGCTGGCTGTGTTGGCCATCTGCTGCTTCTTTCTCATCCCAGCCGCCATCTTCTCATCACTAGAGGAGAACTGGAACTTCCTGGAGTCCTTCTACTTTTGCTTTATTTCCCTCAGCACAATTGGCCTGGGAGACTACGTACCTGGAGAGGCAATAAATCAAAAGTTCAGAGAGCTCTACAAAGTGGGCATCACTGGTGAGTGCTGGAGACTTTTTATTTTGAACTTTTCATGGCAGGTAGGAGGTAACTGTAACTGTAATTCAGCTTCAGTTCAATTTAATCCTTACTGATGTTTGTAGCTGAAAGATGTGGGTGAAACAAACACCGCACAGCATTAGTGTCATTACGTTTTTCATAAACCCCAATGGTTCCTGTTAAGAAGAGGATATCACTACTTGTTTTGTTTGCACTTGGGGGGCTGTGCTCTCTGTTCCTTGAGTTGTAAAACCATACAATCAAGAAAAACAATCTCATTATACTTATTTGTACATGCCGTGTGAGGAAAAGGTACTTTCTCCGAGTGAAATAGTTTCAGTGTCTCACAGTAAACATTGTAAATATTTATTCCTGAGAAAATGCCCTATATACCTATAGATTTATTAAAGTGAACTTTGACCAACCCACCAGAAGTGTGACACAATCAGCTAGTCAGTTTGTCAGTCATTATTTTTTATTGTGAGATGGAGACAGCTGTAGAGGAGACAGGAAGTGTGGGTGACAGAGTGGGAGGGGTTATGCAGCAGGAATCAAGCCCATTGCTGTCAAAAGGGGACCACAGGGTCAGTATATGGAGCACTCTACCAGCTGAGCATCTTGGTATACTTTCTGACCTACAGTACCTAATTCCTGACCAGCCTGCCTCACTCAGTTGGTAGATTATGAGAATCAAAATGTCAGGGTTGTTTGTTCCCAGAAGGAACTCCTAAAGGGATTAGTAAAGTGAAGTTCTTCTCTTTGGCTCGCAGAGCAGCAATGTCCTTTTTGGGAACTGCAGGTTTGCTGACCACCGGAATTGATGGATATGATCTCACTTTGAAATCACAACTTGATTATTCATCTTAATTTTGTAATTCAAGTGGGGTTCTTGACCGATTGAGATGCGAATCATTGTTACTGTTCTGACTGATAGATAATCAATGTTAATTTTAGATTTTGCTATTAACAAATAGTTAACAACCAACTCTACTCACACCCAGTGTTACGGAAATTGTTAGCATATATCATTCTGGAAAGTCTTTAACCTCAAACTTTCTAAGAATGTGGAGCTCAAGGACAGTTTACAGAGTTGGAATAATTTTTGGGTAGCTGTGTGCTGCTGACAAAACCACTGACATCCTCTTATGCCTTTTGTTTTATTTTTTAAAGGCCTATTATTCTGTAAGCTGAGTCAACACTGTGCTGGAAAAAAATTGAGCAATGGCCTCATGGAGAAGACATTGATTATAGTTGTGTACCGTACTGTCAACAGCACTGTGGGAGTTAAAAATCTCTGCAATGAAGAAAAATCATGCTTTAGCCATAGGTCTGTACAAATGCCAGACTCTATCTCAGCTAGCTGTCAGCTGCATGTGGGTGTGTGTGGTACGATCATCCAATGTCGTCATTCAGTAGTGCAATGTGTCAGCTTGTAGGAGGAGAAATGGAACAAATAATGGCAGCCACATTTTTACAGCTTCCTCTATGAAAAAGGACACTTCTCTAATGAACGTGGCATCAATACCATCAGATAGGAGGCTGTGAGTCAGATTTGCTACAGTATGGAATGATTGGTGATAAATAGCTATTTTTTTGTGATTTGTATTTGCGTCATGGTGCTACTCGGAGTGCTCATGTATCAAATGTCCAAAGAAAGATTGTTTTGTCATGAAACATGACGCTGTCTGCAAACGCTACGCCAAGCTGCTTGGTTCCATTTTCTTTTTCAGCTTAATCAACAAGTGTCTTCTCCGATTTCCTCAACCCATAATCAATAAACTATTTACAATACTAGTAATACTCTTACCTTTTATTTTCATGCTTCCTGGGGGTTTTACTCGGTTTCGTTGCTTATTGCTGGAAAAGAGGAAGAGAAAGCCTCTCAGTAGCAGAACTGTTACATCTGATCAGTTAATATTTAACAGGGGAATTCCTGCGTCTCTCTTAGTTCAGTCTTCCTGTCTCTTAGTTGCTGTCCTCGTCTGATACAATGCATAAACTACAGGTCTATGTAAAATCATGGATGATTGCATTAACTTTTCTTCGAAGTAACATGAATGCAGAAATATCTTTTTAGTTCAATAAAAGAGATAGTGATGTATGTTTAGTCTAATATAAATTATCAGCATCTTTCATATCCAAAAAAAATATAAATGAAAATCAGGTATAGCTCTGGGTTGTCTGTGTAGGTTCACAGTTATCCAGGACATGGTTATCCAAAGCTGTTTAAATCAATCCACTGTACTTTAAGAAAGTCTCTTGACGATGTTTCGCCTCCTTGTCATTCAAATGTCAGGTGTGATGTGTGATAGAAGAGTTTCAGCTAAAATGAAAGGAAAGGTGTACAAAACTGTGGTCAGACCAGCGATGTTGTTTCGTCTAGAGACAGTGTCACTGAGGAAAAGACAGGAGACAGAGCTGGAGGTAGCAGACATGAAGATGCTGAGGTTCTCTTTGGTAGTGACCAGGAAGGATAGGATCAGGAATGAGTACATCAGAGGGACAGCACATGTTAGAGGTTTTGGAGATAAAGTCAGAGAGGCCAGACTGAGTTGGTTTGGACATGTCCAGAGGAGAGATAGTGAATATATTAGTAGAAGGATGATGAGTTTTGAACTGCCAGGCAGGAGGCCTAGAGGAAGACCAAAGAGGAGGTTTATGGATGTAGCGAAAGAGGACATGAAGGTAGTTGGTGTGAGAGAAGAGGATGTAGAAGACAAGGTTAGATGGAGGCAACTGATTTGCTGTGGCGACCCCTGAAGGGAAAAGCCGAAAGGAGAAGAAGAGTATACAAAGGTGAAACTCGCATTTCAATGACCCATCAACCATCGTTGAGGGGTCCGATGGGTTTCAACTAAGGTCGTTGAAATGTGAATAGCACTGAGCACACCCCACAGGGTTAATAAGTTGGGACATGACCAGCCCCCTTCAGCACTGAAGAAGTCTCTTGGATGAAAGGGGAAACGTCTTCAAGAAACTTTCTTAAATGATTGTAAATGGGCGAAAGGTGATGTCGCAGACCACCCCCCTGTTCAGAGATGGCTTCTCCAATTTGACATGGATGGCTTCTTTCACTCCTCTCTCAAACCATCTATCTTCCCTGTCCAAGATCTGAACATCAGTATCCTGAAATGAGTGTCCCTCTTCCTTGAGGTGAAGGAAGACTGCTGAGTCCTGACCTGATGAGTTGGCTCTTTTTTGTTGAGCCACGCGCCTGTGTAGTGGTTGTTTGGTTTCCCCTATGTAGACATCTGAGCATTCTTCGCTGCATTTGACTGCAAATACCAGACTGCTCTTCTGACTGTGTGGTGTCAGAAGAGCAGTCTGGTTGAGGAGCCAGGCGGGTTTCAACTAAGGTCGTTGAAATGTGAATAGCACTGACCACACCCCACAGGTTAATAAGCTAGGACAAGACCGGCCACTGTCAGAACTGACAAAGTCTCATGGATGAGAGACAAAACATCTTCAAGAAACTTACTTAAAGTCCAGTGAATTGATTTAACAGCTTTGGATAGCTCTGGGTTATTCTTCAATTGCCCCTTGGGGACAAATAAATGTTGCAACACGTCTTTGTTTTCGATAACTTGTTATTTATCAATATACTTCTGTCTCTTCTTCTAACCCTATTTTTGTGTCATCAGTCTACCTGATCCTGGGTCTAATAGCCATGCTGGTGGTGCTGGAGACTCTGTGTGAGCTACAGCAGCTGAAGCAGCTGAGAAAGATGTTCTACTTGAAGAAGGAGAAACAACAGGACCGCCTTGCCATTTTGGACCACGACCATATGTCTTTTACCACTGTTTGCAAAAGAGCCGATGAATGCGATGAGGATAAAACAAATCAATTCATTGCAACCTCAACTGGGTTCTCTCCTGTTAATGAGTTCATGTCCCGGTAAACAGCAACAGACAAAACTTTATTGAAAGACAACAAAGTTGACAAAGTTGTTTGGGAACACAATACCTTTAGATAGACACAAATATCTGAGTTTATTATTCAGGTAAAGCAAATGACCTCCTACACCCAAACATGATATTGATCCAATCATGTTAGGAAGTGGATATTATAATTGTGTGCGGTAAAAAAATAGAGAACAATAATATTTTAACATTGACTGTTAAGTCAAGACAGTGATAAAATAAAAGCCTTTTCCCGTATTTATGACTCACAGGAGTCAAGCTCCTTGATTACGTGCTGTACAACTTTTCGTTAGTCTGTCACAAAGTGGTACATTAATATGAATATAAATATTCATATTTTATGAAGAGATGTTTGACATGTACATGGAATGTACACATCAGATAAATATTTAGAGGGATATATAAAGTAAAAATGTATTCACATCCTGAAATTAGACACCTTACTGTATCAAAGATAAGCCGAGACAACCGCAAGAGAGAAGTAACTGGTGCAATTCAACTTCGGAGTTTGTGTTCACTCTGTTCATGTGAAGCCCTAAAGTTTTATTGATTCTCTTAAACTAGACCTGTTCCCTCGAGTTTAGAAAAAAGAATTTACAAAAAAGATGAGTGACAGGGGCTTATCCCTGCAAAGTTTGAATCATAAAATAAATGCCAGAAAAATCACATTTTTGAAACTAAACTGTTTATTGAACCTTCTGACATTTTTTTTTAAATTCATAGACATTTGCATTTTTAGTCTGTATCATTTTCTCATGTCTGGCATTTTGTGTGTGCAAAATTCATGTGTCTATTGTATATACAGTATATAAGGTTTTTCAGGAAAATAATTATCAAAATTATGATGTAGAGGTCTCAAAAACTCTACATGATTGAAAAACATTTCACATTATCTGAACGATTAGGCTTCTATTATCTGAACAATAAAGACACCTGACATATTTGAAACAGCTGACAGTTTTGAAGGAAATGCTAATCAAAAGCACTCCCACTAATGTGATTATGCTGTTTCATAATCTATGATGTGTGAAATTTTCATTCATCGTTATGATGACTTCTTGTGACATCACAGTTTGCTGCTTGCAGATGCGTGTATCCTCTCAACATTTTGAAGTGTTACATCAGAGTTGTCCATGAGTGAAAATAACCACTATATCTCCTTGATATTGTTGATGTCTCAGTGTGTGCTGGGCTTCAAAAAGGGAAGTGAGGTTAATCTAAAAGGGGAACAGTGGAAAGCTGACCTGCTTTCTGCATTTTAATATGAATAAGGAGAGCTCAGGCCAGCCAGCTCCAGGAACCCAGAGGCAAAGAAATAATGACTGTTTTCATTTTCCCTGAAACAGAAGGCTCATTTTTCTGATCATTTCAACCATTAACACTTGATAATGATACTCTTGTACTAATTGTCTGTAAAGGCTTGAAAGTCGCTCTCAGGAAGAAAAGGGCAAGATGCTGTGCTTTATTTATGTAATTGGAGTGTACAAATATATATGTGTGTATATACTGTATATATATATTTGTTTAATGAACTACTTGAAAATTTCTGGCAGCGGAAATTAAGACATCCCAGTTTTGTGCTGAATCAGTTTTTAATATGGCCTACTCTTCATTAAGGATGGCTTTCTGTAATTCGAATTTAAACTAGTAAATGCACACTGAACATATTTGGCACAGTGTGATCTGCTTATGTTTCAAAGGTATTTGAATAAAGGCTCATCATCTGTCATTTGAGCATCCGTTTGGTGCAGATGTCCACATACAGTGCGGCATACTGTTGGAGTGCTTTATGGTACATTTTATAAAAAGGTATGGAGAAACTTTCTATGTCTGTATGGAGCTCAAGTTCTCACCTGGCATCTGAAGCATAAAGTCTCAAATGTGATGTGTTTGATACTGTTTGGTGCAGAGACATTTAAAGCCTGAGCAGAGTGAAGTATTACACTTTTCGATTCTGCTGGCTCTTTTAGGTTAGTCATGACAAGTCCATTAGAACAGCTGAGCAGCAGTGAGGTGTCATGAGCTGAAGTCTGATGTTTAATAATGTATGTGAGCTCAGTAGGATTGTTTTTCATGATTTTTCCACCAGTGTAGGCCTTCATGTAAACTGTGAAACATTGATAATGCTCATATTATCCGCTGAAAAGAATGAAAAACTTGAATTTTACAGAATTGTGGTTTCTCTTTTACTGTAAGATTTTCAATTCTAGTAGATTAGTTACAATACTGATTACAACAGCATTATTATTGTCTGTATTGTTTGTTGTGCTCCGTGTAATGTCCTCTGTGAAGACAGAAGCAAGTTAAAGTAGTTCTTATTATGTTCAGGGAGTAAATAGTGTGTCGAGGGCTGCACTCTGAAGCAAACGCAAATTTCATTCATTTTGAAAAAATATCTGGAATATCAGGACTGTTTGGTTTATGTACATAACTCTTCAACTATTCATTATGGTGTATATTGTAGACTTACATGTGCACTCAGCATTTTAGTGTTACAATTTTAATACTGTATTACTGGATTGTCCTGAAGAACCAGGGGTTCATGTAAAAGTCATTTCAACATAAGAAGCAAGTCCATGAACTTCAGCTATCAGTGTGTCTTCAATAAAGTTGGTTGTGTATTAATATTTAATAAGACTCTTTTTTTCAAAAAGTATCAGAACTGATCCCATGAAAGATCATGTCACATGTCTGTCCTCTGACAATGCTTCCAGCTGTCCTACAACTAAACAACATGCATTGCACTGGTGACAAAGCTTTACCACAAAATACACATAGACACCGGGATAAGAGCTGTAGGCCAATGCTGGGACTAATACAGAAAAAAATAGTTGGACCAACTGGAAAGAAAATAAAAACAAATGGAAATGAGTCTGTTCTTGAAAACATTTGGTTATTTCTCTCATCCTTTAGTAAAAGCTGGGAGTGGGAATTAAGCATGTCTTTGTCTCTGTCAGATGCAGAGCTGCAGTCGGTAATTAACAGGAAATGCAGTTTTTATTCAAGCATAAGAAGCAATTATTTGTGCCAACAGAGTGGAAACATTTTAGCACAGACTTTAATAGTCATTTTGGTTTTATTATACAATACATGACACAAACACATCCAAGTAAAATATAAAGCATGTCAATGGTTTCCATTCAGCTTCAGTGCCCGTCCTTGTATCACAGAATAAATTGTACTTTGTGGCCAATTTATTTTCTCTCTTATTGTCTCTGAGAAGAGTGATTTTAATTGGGTCTCTTCAGGGTTCCAGAAGAAATGCAACACTTTTGTTTTATTCATCAGTTGCATTTCTTATTGAACACAAGTGCTATTACCCCTGACATGCAGGCTTCTTTCACCGCAGAGCCACTGAGCCCAAGGCTTTGTCATCCAGTTTAACTACGTGAATAAAGATGAGGGAAACTGAGCTCACGGCAACACATTTATTTATTACATACTGCGCGAACGCAATTACCTGTGGTTGTGCAGTAAAACAAAATAACTGTTGAAGACGTCAGGCAGTTTGGCGCAGTACAAATCTGCCAAATTCAGAATCGTCACTGCATTGAAAATATATTTGTTTATATAATTAAACAGATTACATTAAGATCAGACTCTCTTCTTCATCAGAAATATAAGTATAATTTAATCCACCTGTCATCATTCTATTAAGGTAAAAAGAAAGACGTGCAGCAAATAACACCTGATATAAATGCTGTTATATGAAACACCATTATATGTCAGCATTGGAAGAGTATAAAGAAGTAAAGTAGTAAGAAGTAAATACAAATGCAGCAGTTACAAAAAAACATTTATTATATTTAAAAATGTTTAAAAATATCAATAATACCCTCCCATAGGGTGCATTCAGGGTCCTCAGCCACTGTAGAAAGTGTTTATCAAAAGTACACTGTGAACACGTCCAAAGCCTGCAGGTGTGAGTCCAAAATTCTTTCAGCCAATACATTATTTCCCTGTTGGAGTTTCATTTCCAATTCTGCTTTTGCATGTATAATAAGCTGCTGTTTACTTTCCTTTGTGACAGGTGGTGCAGGCTGGTTTGAGTATAAATTAGCTGAATGTAGCACATTGTGTCCAATCTGCAGCCTGCTCACTGCAGGGGACAAGGCACATGGGTCTCAAGGGTTTGACCTGCAGCATGAAAACATCATGCAATCAGGTGCAAGAAAGAAAAGCACACAAATTCCCGCTTCCCCCCTTTCTATTTCAGTAATGGACAGTTCACGTTATAATGAATTTTTCGGGCCACTGTGGGTGGGTGGAGGAAAAGAAACAGGGAGCTTTGTTGCTCCCAGCAGCAGGAGCAGCAGCGTAAGTAGTCCTTGTCTCTGTTCGCCATCCTGACAATTGTGCTAATAAAATATGTGGTTTCATGTCGGGGTTTCATGTTGTATGTGTTTTTATGTCTTGTGTTGATTCTTCTTTAAATTTAATCTGCCCACACACATGTACCGCAAGGATTATCCCCTAAAGGCTGATCAAACTGGAAAATACTCACTGCTTCTTTTTATCAGTATTACCATTTGATCTTTTTGCCTCCTTTGACAAAAGAAAAACCACACACCAGAGTTTAATCTTACAGCCAGAATGGATTTTTTAAAATCTCTGTGCTAAAAGAAATATACCATTATACAGAATCTAAAGCTCCTTTTTAAGGAATCCATACAGTACATGGCTTTAGTTGCACAAATATTGCATGACTTGAGCTAAGCCCAGAGGAGTACCATGCTCTGCAGTGCTGTCCAGAAGGATGTTGTGTAACGCAACATGTTTCATCAGTAGAATTCATTGTTGCTTCTCGTGTACCCATCGTCCAGGGACTTTAGGGTCATCCAGGACAGAAGGTGGTTCAGGCTGGACAGAAGCGACTGCTGCTGACAATATACCGCATAGCACTGCTCTCTGGTGGTGGGGCAGCTCTATTTATATCTTGACACACACACTGGGACTATGGGAATGCAGGAGGCCTCCAGCAAAATAATTTCCCACTGCCAACTCTCTTACTGCTCTCAATTGGTGCTTCAAACAGGATATTTTCATTATGTAAGAGTGTCCTGATTGTACAGATTAAATGTGGATTTACTTATGTTAAAACACAATAAATTACTAAATAGGGAATTGTGCATTGGAGGTTGCAGCAGTCCATTTTGCAATTTGCAATATACATATATTTGCCAACGTGCATGTAGCTAATACTAAAACAGTTGGATATACACACCAGCCCAATTAAAGGAAAATGTAGGATGTAAGACAAACAGGCAAGAAGAAAAGAAGACAGAAGAGGACTGAAGGAGGGATGAATGGATGCTGCAATTATAGGTATTCTCTGTTGCAACTGCTCCACAGCGTTAATGTTTTGTTTTTTCTCATGTTTCACAAAAACAGAAAGAATATGCTCATTTTTTAGGTGCTTGAATAGCAAACATCAACATGCAAAAAGAAGACGACAAAAATACAAAACTATATCCCGCTGCTGTTTTCCCACAAGTTAAGACATCTGCTGACAGCTGCCACAAAAGGAAGCATCATCAGTCACCTGAAACATATGAAATAACTGCTGGGAATGCAACAGCACAGAGCACATTTTTCTGTCTTTTCCACCCTGTCGTCCCACTGAAACTAATGTATGGGCGAATTGGATCTCAGTGTCATGTCCGGATGAGCAAGCATGTGAACATGCAGGCAAAATGTTGTGGCCACTAATTGGATGACTGAATTAATTTTCCAAAACAATATGAATTAATGAACACACAGAGATACGCATCTTATTAATTTAATTGCAATGCCAGTAATAAAACGCTGCCAAAGTTTATTTATTATAACCTCGAAATGACCTGATATATTCTGGACCTCATGTCTTCAAAAAATAATTGGTTGTAAAATTTCACAAGAGCAATAACTTGTATGTCAATTGTCAAACAACATTCTGGCCTTCGAGAGATTTTTCACTCCTACACAGACAAATTACTGACAAGATAGATGTTTGTAGAATGGGTGAGGAAAACACTAAAGCAGGCGTTTTAAGGTAGAAGAAGTGCACATTCAGACAGTGAGTACCTTAAAATGGTAGGTTAACATCTATCAGAAAGAAGATGAGAGCTGCACAATGCATACACACGCACCATTTATATCATCATTTGTGACTTTGACTACCTAATGTTTGAAACTGATGAGATGGGTCCTGGTTAAGTCCCTTATTACAGTTTTTTTGATCATTCCGAGCAGAGCAGAGCATTTACAGAGACATTTAAATACAGCAGATACGTTTTTGAAAAATACACCAGCAATATATTCTTTTTGATATAAGACTTCAGCCTGTCTCAGGGACCATCATCCTCGAATGTTGGTTGCTTCAGATGCATCTTTTGAGCATTACAAAGAACTATGGCCACTCCCAACTTTTGATCATTTTTTTTTTTTTGGCTTGTTGTCATTTAAAGTAAAAAGACAAGAAAAAAACAACAACCCCAAAACAAAACAAGAACAATTATCTAAAAATGGAACTGAAGGCAGTGATGGCTGGCCAAAAAAAGACAATGCCAATCTAACTAGCTCATGGTGTTCACACATCAGCAACAGCAGGCTCTCTAATCCTCTGAGAAGTTGGCCTCTCTCCAGCAGGGTTTCAGCCTTGCCAATAATGGCAGCTGAATAACAAATATACCCTAAAGAAATAGCAGAGGCCCTGGGAACAACAAGGTGCTGATTCCAAAGGTTATATTTTCTGCAAGCTGACTTAACATTTTAACGGGCAACATCTTCAGCAGCTTAGGAGTAGATGCATGTCGCTAGGTTGCTGCTATGAATCAGATTGGAATATGCAATATACAAAAGGCACTAATCAAAGTTGAAGAATGTTTACAAAACATCCAAGTACTTTAATTCACAGTGATGGATGTGCCTTTTTCATTGGCTAAGAGTTTCACTTCTATTCCTGTACTGGCCAATCAGCAGCATATGTCACACTGTTTCCAGGCGGTGAGGTGCATCGATTATTGATGATGAGTAGCAAGAGGATTTGTATCATACCCTTTTAAATTGCATGAAAGTGGACATGGAGATATTAGATAAATAATGGAAATAAACATGACAACATGTTGCTTTGTGTCTGGTTTTTGTTTCTGACTGAATGCTAACTTTTTTCAAGGGAACAGCTAAAAAAGAGGTCATGATCAAGGATGATGAAGTATAAATATCACTGACATACTTAAAATTAACAACAGCTGCTCCTAGTCTCCTGGTATTGTGCCGCCCCACTTTGATACAGTTTAGACTGACTGGGACACCTGAACAGAAGAGAATCATCATTACATTAAATGCTCTTCAACAGAACAAGTTAAACAGCAATTCACATATATTTTGGCATTACTTTAATTGTGAACCATTAGGAAAATGTAATTGTGGTTTTATTTATTAGAAAAAGATAAATGTCATATGAAAGGAGACACAGTTGTGATGCTTTTCAACAAATCTGATCCCTATCTTTGAGTGTTCACATCATCTTTTTTTTAAATGTAATTCTATTTGAGATCAGTGTGAACAGACCTCCAACATGACTCCATGTTTACAACAAGGATGCTGATGAGCAACAGAAAATGTGATTGCTTTGCTCATTCATTAGGATTAAAATAAGCCAAAACGACATCCGAGTCACACATGATCAAAGAAATCAATGTGAGCTATTTTTGTCCAATGTGTAAATGTAGTCTGTGGCATAACACTGGAAACAGATGTTGCTGAAACATTATCGATGGCTCTGCATTATATAAATCCTACCTAAGCCAGTGAGTCAACATGCACCATTCTAGTGAAAACTTTAATCATCAGTTTCTTTCATCTTACCTGCAAAGCAAAATTTATATCACTATCAGCAAATTCATTTGATGTGTCTTAGCCTTGAGATTTAGTTCTCGTGTCATCTCCGATCCATATTTAGAAAGAAGTCCAGTGTCCTGTAGATCAGCGCATCAATTAAATCTCTATTACAGAACTTCTGAAGAGGAGGACAGTGCTCTGGGTAGCATTGAATAACCTGAGTATGTCGACAATCCATTTATAGAAATATTTGTGGTGATAAGAGGTTGGGCCTCACAATGACTGTCTCTTATATTATTCAAGTTTTGACAAAGCAGAAGGTCAAACACTGAGAATTGATTCACCTCTGGCAGAGCTGCGAAGTTGAGAGGAGCATTGTGCAAGATGAACATGATCCTCTCCTCCCTGAGACTCTCTGTGGGAGGTGTTGACCCCCTTATTGATGACTGGACTCCAGACTTTTTCTGCTCATGTAAGCACAGGTCGCTCCCGATACTGTGTGGATGGGTGAGCTGTGGCTGGTCATTGATCGATGCAAACCTGTCTGTTGGGGTACTTGTGCTGCTCTCTGCAGTCAGAGCTCACAGAATGCCGACGCAATGCAGCGAGTGGGCTATAGACCTGGGACCAATGGGCAGTGCGACCCCATTCACACAAGGTAGAGCTCAACTCATTCTCATTTATGGAACTACATGTGCTGCTTTGGTTTATCTAGGGACAGAAAACTTTTCATCCGTGGGCTTAGCCAAAACGTAAAGGTAGGTTTTCTTTGGCTTCATCAATTCAACGAAAATGTATTTCCTTATGTTGACAATCAGGATTCACATGTTTCCCCAAGCCTCTCAAAATGTACAACTTGTACAATTATAGTTGCACATTTGACATTTTTGAACTCTACAGAGGAATCATTTAATTGGTTTTTATTTCCAAGGAGGTAAAATCCCCAACAGTGAACATAATTTCCCCACCTCTGGAGACATTACTCTGATTGGAGCCAATCTCCATAATTGTCTTTGATTCTCTCTAACAGAAACAACAGATTCTGTTACCTTTGCTCTCTTACACATGTGAAATACAGGCCCTTCAATGTTGACAATGAATAGTAGATCAAAATAGACCTCAGTGTCCTGATGCTTTTTTCTCTCAACATACATGTGATATTGTGCTAAATTGTGATAAATAATGAGAACTAATTATAAATGTAAAATTGCACAAATGGAATTACCAGGAAACTAACTTGTCTTTTCTTTTTAAATTATTATGGCTGACACATTGGATTAAAGTGTTCTAAAAATAATTATTTCACAAAGTAGACATGTGCAGGTATTTTATTTCATTTTTCAACAATATACAATTATGTTGGCCAATTACTCCCATATCCATTATTGTTCTGTGCCGCAAAACACTGGCATCAACTCGATCCGTCACAGTAATTTTGTGTGTGAGAGAGACTTGCGATTTAAAATGACATTTTGAAGAAAAATGTGGTGGGAAATAGCCCTTTTGAAGAGCTGCATATGTGCTCTAACTGACCTTTTGGAGCTACAGAAAAATGTTTCAGATATTTTAGAACCTCTGGAGGGGAGACCGTTGAGTCTCAGGAGGCTCAGATATGTTCAGATGTAGTAGTGGTCATTATGTTGCATGACGGTTATTTTTTATTTTTTATTTTTTTAACCAAATAACAATCAAAGTCAAAATAAGTTAAAAAAAGTTAAATTTATTTATTTGTCAATTTGTGCATTTTTTATTTATGAAGTGTCTACATTAAAATACAACATAAATAAATTAAATAAATAGAACAACACTATGATTTCTAACGCTTGCTCTCTGACCTGGGATCCACGGGTAAAACCTTCCGCAGCAGATTGACTCTTGAAGATTCAATTTGAACCGGTAGATGGCGCTGCTGCAGTGCCTCTAAATCCAAGCAGCATCCAGAGCGAAGCGCACCTTCTGGTTGTTGCATTGTAGTGATCAGGCATATGTTTGGCGGGGCATGAAGAAGCAGGACGATGGCGCTTGTTTCCAGCTTGATGGGAGTTTAGAGTTCCGTTAACTACCCTTTTTAGTGGCCTGGAGGATGTATGGTAATGGGGAGGGCACCGTGTGGGACCGGGTCGGACGGCCCCACCGGGACTGTATGTGCTACCTTGGACCTCCAACTACTCTGATGCCCATGTAAGATATTTAAACTTTTACAAATGTTGTGCAGATGAACGACAGGAGACGAACCACACCTGTTGTACCCTCGATGTAACAGGCGCATCGATCCAGTAAGCTGACTTGATCGAGCAGAAGTATTAGAATATTGAGTATAGTACTCTCTCTGTGAAATTGTTTTATGATTTCAATCCAGTTTATTGATTGATAGTAATTGTTGTGAGTGCAGCTCTATAAATACGGGATTTAATTTGCACGGGGGGGTTTTACGCAGTTATTTTCAGAGGAAGACTAAATCAGGGTTTTATTGTCATGTTTTGATGGATGGTTTTATAACAACTCAGGGGCTGTCACATCAACAGTGCTTCATCATAATACACGGGTTTATTGATGCACTATTCAGTTTTTTGTTTTATCTCACAAACTGGACTCACATGAGCCAGTGTTTGTCTCCTGTGCATGATGCTACATGAACGCCTACTGTGCGCAGCTTTGTGCTCCACTACATGAATCCCAGAGCTGTCACCAGTGTTTCTTCTGCGTCTCTACAAATCACTCATGATCGATTCATTGGTTTCAACTTCCTTAAGCCTTTAATGGGACTTGCACGCTGCATGGTATACAACAGTCACAAGGCCAGTCACATTCATTTAGTGTCTTTCTCCCTGTTGTTGTGCGGACACAGGGCCAGTGAAGGATGATGATTTCTGTACTGTACAAGCGAGGCGCTGCAGGGGCCCTCAACGCGTGTCCCCGTGAAAAAAGCAGTAGTGACTCCCCTGTTTTAGCCAAGAAGGATTGTCTTACAGGGGTTTACAGCTCTTTTTTTTTTTTTTTTCTTTGTCAAATAACACCGGTGGCTCTTGTTCTTTCTTACCAGCGGGATGCGAAAGTCGCCCGACGTGAGCCCCAGAAGGCTTTCGGACATCAGCCCTCAGCTCAGACAGCTCAAGTACCTGGTGGTGGACGAGGCCATCAAAGAGGACCTCAAGTCCTCCCGCTCCGTGGAGGACATCAACAGCGCGTCCATAGAGGAGAGAATATTGAGAATCACTGGTTATTATGGATATCAGCCTTGGAGCGCCAGCTACAACAGTGAGTCACTTTACATACATGGAGCCGCAGCTTTGGGCAACGACATGATAATGATTTGTGTGGGTGGATGGAGTTAGTGGACTGGGAACACTGGGGCAAAAACTGCATGTGACAGTGTGAGCAATAATATGCAGTAGTACTGGATATGTACTTCAGTGTTTCACATAAGTGAAACATAGTACAGTAAAAATGACCTGTGTGCAATTACAAAGCTTCAAAATATTGACCTACTTACAATTAAAAAAAAATTTGAGAGTAAAATTCTATCTCTTATGAATATAATTATTAATGCTTTCATATAACAATTTTAATGACGACCAAAGGCTCAATTATTAAGTTTTACATTTATCCATAAAAAATCAGCTGAATTTATTTGGATATTTTGTTCTATATTTTGAGTCAAAATCTGAATATCAACTAGTAAATACTAATGTCAAATCAATATTGTGTAGTCTCTGTGTCCCAGATGTCTGAAAGCATGGCACCATCCTTTGCTCAACATCTCTTTTTTTGCAGTCAACAGAATCTGGTGTCAAAGCAGTAGCACAATGTAATGAGTCCCACATACAGGGAAAGAGATTCATCATTCAACTATATAAGAAATAAACACATGGTGTCAGTTTCTCACCTTCATTATTATATTGAAATTAAATTTTCACTCTGAACCATTGTGAGAATTGCTTCCTGCAGTATCAGTATTACAGCTGGTTGCAGCAGACACTGGAGGTGATATGAGCTGCATTGGAGCTTGTTGAGCTTGGAGTCAGACAACGCTCGGAGCAGTTGATTCTTTAAAGAAAAGACTTGTCAGCTTCTACTTCCCTCTTTCATTTTCTTCCCCTCTGTTCCTTCACTACATTTGAACAGCATTAAATGTCCTTACTGTACCTGCTGGTAATCCCAGTTGGGTGATTGATAGACTTCTTGTTTCATGCACTCAGCTCCGTCAGAATAAACCTAAATATCCTTTCATTATTAAGCATGTGCTTTGGATTGCTCCTGTTAATACTGTACCGTATATTCAATATGATTTTGCTGTCAGCTGGCCTTCAGCTGGTAACTGCTGGAAAACTTTGTAAATTTCATATGAGACTGCAATATTAAAGAGCTGCAAGGCTACTTCAAAATTCAGAGGCCTATACATAACAGCTGAATGTTGCAGATTTCACAGGGCTGTTGCTGAGTTTGTCTTCTATTTATACTTCTGTTGCAAGGCCTGGGATAGTGAAGTAAAGTATAATGTTGCATTATACCTTGACTGACTGACAACGATGTACATTCATTTTAAATTATTGAAAAATATTTTTCAAAAAAAAGTATAGTTGAAGTTCACTCTCACTGTTGGTGGATGCAAATAGATTCACCCCCTCCAAGGTGGTCATGTTTTAATCCATGTGCTTTGATTGGTTTTGTTGGTTGCTTAATTCTTTTGTTGGTTGGTCAGTTGCTTCCTGGTTGTTGGTTTGTGGTCGGAAGTTGGTTGTTTGGTCTTCAGGTTGGTTGGATGATGATTGATTGGTTGGTTGGTTGGTTGGTTAGTTGATGGGTTGGTTTTCTGGTTGGCTGGATGATGGTTATTGGTTGGTTGCTTGGTTTTCTGGTTGGTTGGATGATTGTAACTGGTTGGTTGATGAATCTAACGTGGATAATAATCATGGATTTACATTTTTTTCTTTCATATATCTTTGCAGATAAATGCTGACTTGCTGAGTGTCATACTATATTAAAAGATTAAATGAGTAGCTTGAGAGTAAAGTAAGAGGAATCTGGTTGTCCATTATGGCTAAACTATCACAGAGATCAATAGATGGTGCTTGAAGTGTATTATTATGTGCAGGTAAATTAACCACCGTCTTGAGATCTGTGAAAGTAGTTTGAGTGCCCAAGTAATAGCCAATTTTCCATGTGCCTTCTAATTGGAATAATTGGATCCTAGAGCAGTTGTGTTTTTATCAAGCTGAGTGTGTCCAAAGACATGCAGACACTTTATGTTAAGTAAGATCAACAGGGAGTTCTGTCCCTAAACACAATGTTCATGTCAAGACTGTCTCTTCTTGAGGTACAATTTAGTCTGTACTCCATAATAGCACTCTGTGGACGGCACTTACACTGTGAATAAAATATTTTATGATGTTGCATCACACTATTACGTCAGATATTTTTGGTGCGCAGCACATTCAGGGAAAATGTCACTTCTAAATATATGTGTCCATGTTTTTGTGTTGTATGTATGTGTATGTATATACAGTATATACAGTATATGTATATATATATATATATATATACACACACACATACTGTATATACATATACTATACACACACACACACACACACACACACACACACAAACACACACACACACACACACACACACACACACACACACACACACACACACACACACACACACACACATATACAGTGGCTTGCAAAAGTATTCAGCCCCCCAAGCCTTTTTGACATTTTGCCACATTTCAGGCTTCAAACTTAACGATAACAAACTGAAAATATTTTTCAAGAATCCACAACATGTGAGACACAATCGTGAAATGGAACCAAATTTATTCAACATTTTATATGACACACAGGGACACTTTGTTTGTCATTGTTAGTCATTTAGGTCAACATTGGATCATTCAGAAGTCATCAGGGAACTTCTGGAGTCAGTTAGCTGAGCTGAGAGAACACGGTGCCAATATTTTTGAACATCGTACTTTTCAGTTTTTTATTTTTAAACACAATATAAAACGTTGAATAAATTTGGTTCCACTTCACGATTGTGTCTCACACGTTGTTGATTCTTGAAAAATATTTTCAGTTTGTTGTCTTTAAGTTTGAAGCATGAAATGTGGCAAAATGTCAAAAAAATTCTTGGGTGGCCACTGTATATACACACCCTATTGTTGCTTCATGTGGACAAAAAGTTCCACCAATCACACATTGCACACAATTCCAGGCAATGCTCCCGAAAACACACACCATCTAACCACTCAGGACACACAAAATACCAGAAAGCCAAGGTTAACGGCTAGAGAGACGAGCGATGTTAACGCCAGCCAATCACAGGAAGTTGGGAAGCTGAGTACTTCTCGTTGGAGTACAAAGAGTTACGTGTTTGTTTAATTTCTTGCCAACTTCTCCAAACTGGCAACTGTCCTTATTCATACAGCATGAAGGAGATTGAGTAGAAAACTGGAGCTGCATGGTGGTAATGTATGATTTGGGCTGAAGATGGACAATGATTGTGTGACTCAGCTTTTCTGTGCAATTTAATGGTTCATCAAAATGCTTATGAAACTGCTGGGATCACAAATAACCACAGTGCTTTTATATCCCCCTGAGCAAAACTGTCTGAAAATGTACTACATTCTAATAGAACATGAAAACCCTCCTCATTAATCCAGCCTGCATGTGATCGACTTTCCCTTGAGTGGTCCATTTGCTCACAGCAGAATTAAAGTAAGAGTTTTGCTTTTGATGGTGCAGACACTAGTTAATTGTAATGCAGGTCCGTCCTTTTAATCCCACAGTTTCATAGCGTAACTTCACGCTGTGTGTCGAATGTTTGGCTCCACCTTGTTTTATGCTCAGCTGGGTGTGTACCATGTGCCTGGTGTGTGACGTGCCAAATGATCATCACACACTTTTGTTAGAGATTAAAAAAAAACCTTGCTGTCCTCAAAGAATGGCAGAAAATGGAGAGATTGATGGCTCCCTCAAAGGAAAAGACACAGCCGACTGCAGAAAGGTTCTATTTACTTCTGTTTACTAGTTCTATTATTCAATCTCCACTCATTATTCCTCAAAGGACTTTATTGTATTCTTTCCCTTTTCTTCTGTTTGGTCAGTCTAGATCGTTCATAGACATCCACTGGTAGTCAGCATTGTAGAAACTCTGACATATCATCTCATACGTATACTGTATGTCCTTCAACCATGAGGAATTAGATTTTCTGAATTCAAAAATGTTAAAAGCCTTAGCTGTTCAATAAATGATGAATGAATGCTTTTTGCAGACTAGTTAGATTTTTTATTGCTCAGGTTAAGTTTTAAAAACACAAAGGAAATATTTGCATATAGAAAAACATGGAGCGTACTCACTTTTAAAATATTTGGGACTTTCTCTTTTGCCTGCAAATCATCAAAAACATTTGAGCTAAAAGTGATGCCACTTATTATTGCATTCATTTTATCTTTAATGTTCTAACTGGCTAATAATTACATCCCGTGAAGCGGTGATGTATTGTAATTGTCAGTGTTTGTGTGTTCGTCCGTCCGTCCGTCCACCAAATATCTTCACAATCGTTGCAGATAGAAAGATGAAAGAAAAAGCAAATTAGTCGCGCGGCAAGGGGGATGAAAATGAGATGTTGACCTTGACCTTGACAAAACTAAGTCAAGGTCAAATCTAAATATTTGTACTCATTGCGGATTTTTGGAAGGCAGTCATGTGATACCGTACATGCATTCTATTGGCTGATGCCATCCAGAAGTGCGCTACGTTCTGTGAATCCCGGACTTCTGTAAGACACAAAATTGCTTTAAACAGTCGATTAGAGTGTGGAAAAAGGTAATACAGATAGAAGGTGGTTTAATATCAGTATGGGGAGGGTTAATAAAAGTTTAAATTACCGTAAATACTGTAATAAGATAAATAGTTCGTTGCTCTATCCCGAAATGTCTTAATCGCTTGTGGTTCCTGGAACGCATTAACTAAGAGGAACGAGGGCGCACTGTATACCTCTTTAGGTACACATCTCTGAAACCTGATTAGATGTAATCATAAAACAAAAAGCAACATTTTCAGGAAGCCAGAGGCACAAAAATGTGTAGGTCAGGGTGAAATGTTAAATTTAGGGGTGTTGCGGGGTGTTGCAGTCTCTGACTGCCTTGTTTCTTTGTTTCCTATGGTCTTTTGTATTCATTACATACTGAGAGTCTTTATATTTTAAGGAGTTTTTTTAGACTATATGAAAACAACCTTTTCCAGGCAAAACTTAATTTTACACTTTACTTTTTATACTTACAGCAGTACTTTGAAGTTGACATTTCCCTAAAGAACGAGCTTAACAGAGGGGGTTATAGTTTTCTTTTTAGTTTGCCAACATTGACTGCTTTCAAAGATTTTTTTCTCTAAGCTACTGAATTAACTTATGTGAAAAGTTTCAGAGTGGTGAGGCATGGGCCAGGAAAGCTGAGGAGATATGCAGGATTGTTCAGCCTACGTTTCTACTGAGTGCATCCTAGTTTGAAAAGGCTTCATATAAAGTGAAAAGGTTATTCTGTTGAAGTAGGTGTTCTATAGAGTTCAGACTGAAAATTTTGTTTTTCTAAAGTTCACCTTTAGAAACAGCTACCCCTGAGATTAGACCCATCCTCCCTCTGTAAAATTGAGACGTGCAATGTTTGTCAGACAAACAAAATTTGTTCTTCTTTTAACTTGCTCTCACTATCTATCTCAAATGTAACGTCCCCTCTGGTGTGAATTTAAAGCTTTGTGAGGCATGAAATGAGGTCGGATTCTATTTTGAGTTCGGCTTTGGACATGGTGAAGAGTTAACAGTGGAGCAGGTTGTGGAGGACCCATGCACATATTCCCTGTTGGCAGTAGTGGGACAGATACAGGGGATGGTTGAGGTACTGGTTGACTGTGACCGTCGCAAAGAACGACTGCTTTCAACTCAGCCGGTGGTGAGGGGAAAAATGGGAATAGTTATGCAGATACACGCTCTCACTCGTTCAGCTCCTTCCAGATACATCCTTGCCTGCAGAGCCCACAACCTTCTCGAAGTCAAATAACAAGAGAATCTTCCCAAAATTCTATGCTAGGGCTCAGCCATCACTAAGCAAAACAGTTTTTGCATCACTAAAACAGCCTCATTTAACCAGAATGCAATGTTGTATATGGATTAAAGCCTGCACATTTCTTTGTTGATGATCACTCGCTCTCATTGATACTTCAGAGCATAGCGGGACAACTTGGCATACGTTGTCTGAGGGTAATCCAAGGCACTCTGGGAAACATAGTCCTCCATTTGGATAGCAGAAATAAATGAGGGCCTTGGAGAAAGTGTCAAATAAGTGTCAAACTGATGATCAATAGTAATCAAATCAGGGGTTTTTTCAAACTCAGACCCTGTCCATTGAATTACCAGATGGCTTATAAATGATATATAACATGCAGTGCTGTTTTTTTCAGCTGATCATTTTTCACAGTTACATTGGGTTGGCAGAAATGTGTATCGTCTGTTTGCTGTGTGATGCTGAACCATTGTATCGTGTTGTAGACTGGAAATGAAGCCCTCCCTCACATCTGCAGGTGTTTTTCAGAACAAACAACCACACACACTCAGACCAGTCCCACTGTCATGTCAGCCCATGGTCAGTCATTGGGTAAGATCAACTGTGAATTTTAAGAGTGTCACGGTTACACTCAAAATCCTGCCATCTGCATGGAGCGATACATGTCAAGAAAAAAAATGAAGGACAGTAAAGTATGTGGTGAACAATATTCAATCCCTAAAATGTTTTTTTTTTTCTTACATGCATTTTTAAATACTGCTGCATATCTCAGTGAAATGCCTAACACGTACAAAAATGATGTACTCAGAGGATTTCATTATCAAGATGCAATTAATATTTTATGTAAATGGTATGGTATGTGGGATATGTATTCCTGAGTCTAAATAAAATCAACTGACAAATTCTGATTAAAACTGATTAAATCCTGACATGTTGTCTTAACAGGTTAATTCACACAGTCCTTTTCTACGTGTGGATGTTAAAGCATCGATAAGTGCGGGGCCGTACCCATCACAAGAGAAACTGAAAGATCCTCTCAGCACCACAGATTCAGAGTCCCAAACAACAAATTGCAGCTCGGTGCACAACAAGGTCATTACATATGGTGTTGTATAGTTAAGAAGGGAACATTTTCAGTTTTCAAAAATAAACCCTCATGTCTTTTAGAGCCATTTTTACGGCCTTCTCGTTTGTCACATTACTACATCGCAAAGGACACCAGCATCATCAATTTTGCTGTTGTGTTTAATGACACTTTTTGAACCAATCTATTTATGCATGTTCATTACAAGTTGTATGAGCAGAGCAAGTGCATTTTAGGCTCTTTTTTTAACCTCCTTCAGTACAGTAGATGTAGCTTCTGTTGCGTAACATTGCATCAATAATTGAGAGGGATGCATAGATCATTACCCACCTGCTTCTGAAGTCCTGCTTGCAGACTGCAGTAGCTGCAGACACCAGCTTTGAAGAAGAAAAGCTCCAGTCTTGTCTGTTTCATCTTTTCTCTAAGTGCTGTCCACGGGGGTGGAGATTATCATGGTGGAAAGGGTGGATCACGAGGAACAAATAAAATCCTCAATTCAGTGGGGTTAAAACAGTATTGGGAAGGAATTCAGTCTAATCAAGGCTGGATATTTCTTTTAGGAGAGTCATTTTAAATTTCTTATACAAAGACGTTCAGTTGATGGAAGGCTTAAATATATTGCATACATGACCTGTGAAGTCGTGCACATAATGTAATATCAGAGACAAATGGTACGTATGGTTGTGTTTGTGCTTCTCGTAATTAATCCTGAAGAGAACCGTGATAACTGAATGACATCTGCAATGCTCTATTCTTAGTGCTCACTCGTCCTTGTAATGTAAATCTTGCTCAGAAACAGGGAGAGGAAAAGTGTAAATGGGGCAGTTCAAGTGATTGGGAAGCTCATATGGGCCTCCTTGACAAGAGAGAAAAGGTAGCAACAGCAGCCCTCAGCTCTGATACACACTGACAAACACATTTCCTATAATGTAATTCTAGCTCAGATGCAGGACTTCAAATGCAATTTTGAGCTTGCTTTTTCTAGTTTGAAAAGCAAATAAAGATATTGGTAAAATAGCAGAATGGTCAGAATATGAATTTGCATTAAGTGTGGACAGTGAAATTATTAAAGAGCAAACACAAGAGATGAGAGTCAGCTTCATCCTGAGCATGTGGTTTGTGAGAAAAGTGTTGCCTCTAACTGACGCAGGGAAAAATGTGCACTGCTCCACTCTTATTTATTAGATCAGCCACTAACAAAGAGTGTCACCAAAATTATATTCAGACATTGTTGTCATCATAAATTTAATTAGAATTCCACAGAACGATAATGATGTAGCTCTTCAAGAAAAATTACCTGCCTCTTACGTCCACAAATTGCTCTCACAGCATTCATCTGTGCCTCAGGATGTGACTGGTTAGATGCATGAGGCGCACAGACTACTGTGGTCTAAATCAGATACCTGTGAATCAGAGCCTTCATCTTCATCTGCCGATCGTAGCTCAGCAGGAAGGCTTTTGGATGTAAAAGAAGCACAAAGAAAACTCGCCTCTATCAAATCTTATCTTACTTGTTTCCAAGTAATTTTTGAGTCTTAATAAATTCTCAGAAAAATATAAGCTTACTTCTTTTACATATCCCTTCAATACCACTTTAAGCTCACTGTAATGACAGTACCTTTCAAATGCTGTATTCTCAGAGTGTTACGCAGGGAGTATCAGGCAGAATTCAGCACTAATCCACAAGTCTTAGTCACACTACTTCCTTGTCAGCTGATTAAACAGGCACAAAGGGGAAGTGTAAAGCAACGAGAACGCACAGGACAGTTCAGTTAGTCATGCAAGTTGTGATGTACTACATGTCAGTGTTGTTTTAACGGTTCATCAGTGAACTTTGATTGTCACACTTAGCTCAAAATTGTATAAAAGCAACTTTCATCACAGTGTTTTGATTCAAATTCTCTTCTTCTGCAGCCCTCGGTTTTGATGAGTTCTTAAATACCTGTGCAGTAGTTGCATTGAAAGGCGGCATTGGATTCATTGCATAATGCAAACATCCTTCATAAATCAGAGAAAATATTAATGGCTTCACAGCCCAGTGACCAAAATGAACCACTCTCCTAAGACTGGGCAGCAAGCAGACTGTAAACTGTGAGTAAATAGATTGTACACGCCACCCTAATCCACAGTTGTCAAAACTGCTGTCATCAGCATCTTCAGCATCGTTGACTCATGGTGTCCAGAGGCTGTTGGTAAAGAGATTATGACCAATTATTCAAGTGTTAATTCGTCTTTGTTTCTTGAAGGTTCACGTTCATATCTTAAGCTGGATCTTGCTCTATTAGGAACCCATCTGTCCTCCCTAAATCAGGCATGCATGCAGTGATGTGTTTTTTAAGATATTTATTTATTTATTTAGCACACATTATCTACATCACTGACAACAAAAAGCATCATATATGTGAGACAACGCATGTTACTCCGTGTGAAATTGATGAGTAGTCTTAAATGTGTCAAAGACATTTTTCTCTGGAGCATGGCAAACACATTAACTCTGTTTTTACTCATGATAGACAGCCATGAAACAAGGATTTAGAACCATATGAAAATAACATGTAAGTGGTTTGAAAAGATTAGAATTCTGCATTCCATGACCCTCATAAAAATCTGATTGGTGTCAGATTTAGGCAATAAATTGTGAATTCAGACTTCAGCCTGGTGATGTGAACAAAACCACAGACACAGATGTGGGTAAAAGTTTGTTTTCATGAAACACTGATCATTTTACTGATGATGGTGGAGGACAGGTAGATGATTGGGGACGCGAGTGATAGAGGCTGACAAACGCTGAAAGCTGTTGGCAGATTTTTCCTGACACTGGCAGCACTAGATGCTGTGAAAACAGATTATAAGGAGACAAAATGTGGAAATAACTCGAGTACAATAATACTGAGTGGCTAAGAAGGCTGACAGCACAGAGCAGGTGCAACAGTCCTGAGGTGAAGCTGTGATTTTTGTATTCTGAGGCAATGACGAGGTGAAAAAAAAAAAAGCTCAATCCCAACCAAATGTGGTAATTCTTATCAAAATTAAGAATCATTGAAAGATTGTGCATGTGAAGTGAAGATTTCACCCTCATACATAATGCAGATCATGGAGTGTTTTATGCTGCACTGGTTATATTGAAAAAAAAAAAAGACAAATAAAAAGTACACCATGATAGCAATCCCAACCATTGACCCGCTGATATTGACTGCTGTGCTGCCTAAAGTACCAGCAGGCATACACACCAGGATTACATACGGTCCAGATAAAAGACTTTGCTTGTAGCAAAGATGCACAAAACCACAGCTCCACATATTTTAACCTTCGGCCACTCTTTGTCTGTATTGTTGACTTTCTCAGGGAGTATAATGTGTAAGATTCTCCACAAATCCTTCATGTATAAAAAAGCAAAGTCAAAAATGTGCAAATGCTGAGGAATTATGTTGCACTTTTTTCATGTTTTTTCTTTTTAACAAAATCTGCATATGCCATCTTATTGTTCTGTTCACCATTTGTCTATTTCTGCTTTTTCTTTGCAAGGAAGTGGAAGTTGTGATCACACCAATTAAATTATCTGCAGCTGAACATATTCCTCGTCTCAGTCCCTTTGTCCTTAGCGACCTCTTTTCTCAGTCTTGGTCATGGAGGAGAAACCTGTTTCTGCCGCCGCTGCAGCAAAAATCAAATGAGCTTGGCATGTGCCAACTGAAATTAATTTGGAGAGGGCATCATGAGCTCATGAGGGCCTATGAGCCATGGCAAAAAAATAAAATAAATAAAATAAACCAGAAGGTAGATGGTTTAGAGCTAACAGGCTTGTAAATCTATTACTCGACATATATTAACCCAAAAAAGTGAATCTGTGATGTGTGACAGTCTGTGTCAATGTGTGAATGTCCAAGTGATAACAGGAGTGAGTTTTCTGCTGCCGTGAGAGACTAAGACATGAGGAGAGAAAGTAAGGTCCTAAATTGCAGACTGGCCACTGCTTCGGCATTGCACTCATTACAAGGCAAGACAGAATAAACGCAGAGAAAACAAATGGAAGCGAGAGCAAGCTGCTAAAGTGAGAGTGTCGTGATGGAGAGTCTCAGTTGAATAGGGCAAGGGAGAAAGAAACAGGAGCAGTCATGCATAATGGATGAAGACACGTTGTGGTCTAGTGTTTGCTTAATTAAAGCCACTGTTAAAAATTTTAACTGTACACATTTGAAAGTCAGTGGAGTTTATTGTTTAAATATGATGTTTTAGCTGCTGCATGTGGTTTCACTCGTCACTTGGGTATTAGCATTATTAAAAATAATTCACCTCTGGATGTTCCAGTCGATCCTGCAGGAGCAGTGTTTTTTCCCGAGTGCTGGATGATGGATGGGATTGTGATAGTACAGCCTGGGGCAAACTAGCAGGGGGCCAACAGTGCCATTATGTCACCACAGCGCAATAGAGTTGCCATTCAAGGATCATAGCTTGTTTCCTACGGTTTCCTTTAGCCTATGTCAACCAAAGCAGCTGCTAAGAAGAGCCTCAAATCAATCCATTCCAGTGATCTTATACATCACATCTAGCTCTCTGTAAGAAAATGAATGCCAATCATTTTTGGAACAATGAAACAGTCAGTTTAGACAGGTGATGCATTTTCTGGATGTGGATCGTGTACGCACAACCTGATGTGTATTTGCAAGAATGACTCTGAGCAGATCTGTCAGAAAGGACGAACAACTTTGAAGAACATCAACCGGATGAATCTATTTCTAGATGATAGTAGGTCCCGTGCTACCTTAGATTGTGATTGGATAGCTGCTAGCTGTCAGTGCACCACAAAACGTATCTTTAGCGATTAGTTGACAACCAATCCCTTTTTTCTGAGACTGTTCAAAGGAGAATAATCCCTACTGAAGAGTCTGCACTCCAACTTATATCTTGTGTTGTTGTGTGTTTTGGTTTGCTTGTAAGACTCATTTAATTCACCAAATTTACCAGTTCAAGTCACATGATGTTACTGGAATCTTGCTGGTTTATAACTAAATCACATTTGTAAACTGCTGTCTAACAGTCTCTCAGTCTGTCATTCCATTTTATAGATTATGGGTATGTTCAGAGGTATCATGAACCACTGGGTGTAGGTAGTGGTTTTCCTCAGGAAGTTATGAGCAAGTGCGTCCCACCGTTAATCATGGAGTAATGAACACAGAGGCCCCCACCCCCAGTTTTTACATCATTTAGCTCCAGGGGACAACGTTATCGATAATTAAAAAAACATAAAGTAACTGGCGTCGCGCCCAGAGTTTCCCCACCTCATGCAGTAAGACAAGCTGGGAAAGGCTCCAGCTCACCGTGACCCGCGAAAGCAGATGAAGTGGTTGAGAAAATGAATGAATGAATAAAGTAACAGGCAAGTTGTGACAGTGTTTTCTTGCAGGTAGCCTATAGACTTAATTGCTGGCAATAACTTTCAACCTGACTCAAATTTTGTTAAAGGTCCAATATTATGTTTTTTTTAAAATAATTGTTAATTTCTCTGCGCTGAGCGTTGAGTTGCCTCCTCAGCCGAACATGACTCCGTGGTTCATTATGTAAACACTACATGGGCTGATCCTATTGACCAGTAAACATCGTGAAGAATTTAAAACGCGTGGTGTTTGCAAATGGGACAAAAAACAGTGGCGACGACAGCAGATATTTACAGACAGGACAGGACGTATGCTGTTTCTCGACCATCGTCATGGACAATGAGAGATCGCAGGGGGCGAAACTATCTCAGTCTAAATGAAACATGGGACTGTTAAAGGGACAGTAAACTTAATTTTAAATAACATATATGTTATTCATCTTTATGAAAAATAGAAGAAAAAATAAATTTTATATGTGTAGCATCATCCCTTTGGTCAGAAAACCTTAAAATCTGTGCTACAGCAGCTTCCACATTCAGTGGTCACGCGGACATCATACGTCATTGGCGACAAACTTAGCTTGGCAGCCATAGAAGACAATGCGATCAACAACGCGATTAACTCGATATATATCATGGTTACCTGCAAGGTGAATGGTTGTGTCGACACAACAGCAAGAAAAAACAAAGACGAGGACTTATCGTTCTTTATAATACCTTCTGGGAAGCTTGGAAGGAGATGGACAGCATGGATAAACAGGGTCAAAATGACCAAGGAATCAGAGGATCTGTCATGACCACTTTACCTCGGATGATTTCTAAAGGTAAGATCATTTTCGGAAAACCCGTAGTATTTTTTCAGAATTCCAAAGGTTTAGTTGATAATTAATAAATGTCTGGAGCTACTGTAGGTATTGTATAAATGTTTTTATGACCAGATTATCGCAAGATTATGGCACTCGCGAAAAGTAAACAATATCAGAAGTGATAGACAGGTCATTTTACTGAGAAGATCTGTGACACTGAAAGAAAACATACAAAAACAGCATGGCAGGCCCTGATCCTTAAACATTCGTAAATACAAGACATATTAATATAAACTAGAGTAGTTATTAATTCCACACAGTCCAACAGTAATGAATGGCGGCTAGGTCAATGCTAACATAATATGGAAAATCCCATTGATGGGCTGCTTCGTTAGCATCGGTAGCGCGATTAGCTTTTCCATACACACAGTAAACCAAAACGGGACATTATAACTAGTTGGATATCTCTGTCAGAATGTGATTCAGATGAAGACACCTGAGATGAGTCACTAGATGTCCAAACTCTCATCCTCCTTGTCAGGTGGTAATTATATGGAATAATTACACCCCCAGGTGGGTTCACTGGGAACTCGTCTTTAGTTTCCGATGACGACATTATTTTTGGCGATATTCGGATAAATTATTACAAAAATGCCGGCTCTTTACCTTGTCGCTAGCTTTATCTGCATTGATTTTTTCAGATTGATAGACTGCAGTATTTAGCTGTTGTGAATATAATCCAGATTAGAGACTGCCTTTTCTTTGACTGCTGGTGATGTGCCTCAAATTCTCTCCACTCTCATCATGCATTCAGTGAATGACAGGAAGGGAAACATCTGGTCAGACATTTTGTTTCAAGAACAAAACAAACAAAACGGTGTAAGCTGGTTACAATTATTTTCTGTTCCCGAACATTAAAAAATATAAAGTTTTCGGTTTTGTTTTTGTTCTTGGCAAAATACCAAAAGTTTCTGTTTTTCGTTTTCGTTCCATGAACCAGTTCAAAGCCCACACATGTAGAGACCTGACAAAATGGGATTTTCATAATAAAACCCCTTTAATGATCAGGAAAGTCCCCATGAACTTAAAAACATGGTGTGTTCCTAGACGTGGATAAAAGAAGGATGAAATGCTGCAGAAAAGCTGGAAAGGCCACATGAAGTCCGACATCAGAGTAAACTGTTCACAGTCTTATATTCACTGAGTCTTTTTTTAAATAACGTGTGAAATATTAATCTATGGTGCATTAATGTTACATTTTACAGACTGTTCACGTTAGACTAAGTCCTCTGGCCATGTTCGCATGATCAGCCCTTATCCATGGTTTTGAAGCCTGATTAAGATATCTTCCACATTGTGGCTGACCCAGAAAATTAAATGTTTCATGTCTTTTAACTTTTGTATAAAATTTGAATGTTCAACTGTTCAGAATTTAGGCTGATAGAGCCTACCATTAACCTAAAAGAATTGGCCCTGTTTATTGCTTTTTTTTAATGATAAAAAACATCCCCCATCTGTTGTTGTTGTTTTTTTGAGAAGTCTCACCCTATGTACAGCCACAAATGTAATTGGCAACAAGCAATAAATATGTGTAGTAGATGTGTAGGAAACAGATTGCACCTACTTGTGTTTTATATTATCACCCATTCTGGTCCAAACATTCAGTCCAGTAATGGCGCTAAAGGAAAAGTCAGGGGACCAACAGTAGTCATTCATCCTCTCAAGGAATGCATGTCCATAAATCATGTGGCAGCAAACAAGAAGCTGGAGCCAGGGAATGGTTTGTGTTTTTGTTCAATGGCAGACAATTGTTTTGTAAAATTTCTGATTCTTTTTCTGCTGACTGGTAATTCAATTTGTAGATTAATTGTTTCAATAATTAAGTTCTTATTATTACCAATCAGTCCAGTGTTTACTAATCACCGCTGTGTCCAAGTTGTCTGCATTCCTGTCTGTCTTCAAGCAACATTATTGTGTCTGAGTTCAAAGTTTCTTTTCCAGGTTTCGGAATAGAGGAGGAATATTTCAGTCCCTCATCTTTTTGCATTAGCTCCATTTGAAATGTTAATTTGCAAGCCCCAACAGTCACTCAGTTCATTCAAGCCTTATCCAGTGTGATGGCCAGCCACACATGATATCCACACCTCACCACTTTTACATTTTTATTTTGCAGTCACAAGCCTCGATATTAAACATATAATTTTATACTCTCAATATTTCAGTTTTACATATTTTTCAGTATTACATCTGGGCACTGACAGTTCAAATTATGCTTGTAATAACATTTGTTTCTTTTCTTTTGAGTTACCTGGAGTTTTATAAAGGTGTGGCCGAGGGCTCAGATAGGCTGCTGATAGCCTTATTGGACTGTACCACAGCATGCTGTGTCATGGGGGAGAAATGGGGATTTACATTGAGTTTTGGCCAGTTAAGTATATAGTGGCTATTTTATTTCCCCCTCTGTGTTAATTTTTAGTTTGACCTAACTAGTAATTAAGTTCATCTGTTTTATTGTTTGGGAGGTCGGTTTGTTCTGTTGTGTCCATTAATTTGCCTCAATTCTGAGTTCTGTTGGAGACTAGTTATATTTAGTTGGCCTCTTTTACTATGTTTAACTAAACTTTGTTATCTGTTTGTTTTTTGGGAAATTAAAAGAAAAAGACCGTTTGTGGACAAAAAAAATCCCCTGTGTCCTATTGCCTTACTGCTTGGTCCCTAACAACAGAATCAAACTTAAAGTCTTTTCATAATTTGAGGTCATTGGAACTATAACATCTTTTAAATCTGGTACATACTGATTTTGATTTTTAACATAATTGGATATCAACCCCAAAATATACTTTTTTTTTAATCAAAGTCCGTGCTTTCTTTGATAAATTAAATAAATTCTAAAAAAACAAAACAGAATAAAATGAAGGCAGGGGTTAAAGCATACCAACTAAACAAAACAAAACTTATAGATCCAGTTTTTTATCCAGATCTGCACCACAATTTTAATCCACCACCAAGTTCCAAGGAATTCCGTTGAACATTCCCAAAAAACAAAGAAACAAAAAATCCAGATGGTTTAAAACATGATTTCCTTGGCGGAGGTGAAAATAAAGAGTTCAGTGAAAGTTTTGATAGCCAAAGGAGTGACTGTTTCCCATGCAGTTTACCATGCATGTCACTATAAGTCATGATTATAACCCCCGTTCCCTAGCGCACAAAGTATTCAACATGGGGTCAGGAAATCAGGCAATTAAGGGAGCTGTGGATGTGGATGCGAGCTGACAGCTAATGGGGTAGTACAGAAGGAGCTAGGAAGGCTTGAACCTCCTCTCCCCCTCAGGGAGCTGACTGGTCCACATCCCTCAGAACAACCACACAACCACAACGCTTATTCAAATCAAGCCAATACACAGGCCTGTAAACGCCCAAGTATTTCTTACTTCACTTGATAACTCCACATCTAAACAAAAGTATAGAAGGTTTATTAACGGCAAAGGATTGAGTATCTAAAAACATCTATGACCATAATTATGTTTAGTATCTCCCAAAAGCAAGCAGTTATGAGAATGATTATACAGTAAACAACCATCAATAAAATGATCTTAATGTGACTATATTGCAAAATGTATTAGTTCAGTTAATTAGATGAGAGTGCACTACATCAGTATACAACTGATATATGCAGCTGGTTTTATGTCCTGTCTAACCACTGCAAAGAGTCTGAAACAGACAATACAGCCCTCAGATGTGGATCACCACTCTTCTTTTACTCAGTGTGAATTCAGCATAATTACTGTGAAGAATTGAGCATGATTTTAGATGGCATTTGTTATCCATATTGCTTACACCACACTTATGATGAGACTTCCCTCTAATGAGAACTGGTCTCACTTGACTAATGACAATGATTCCATCACTAGATGATAAAAAAAGGCACTTCCATAAACCCCATAACAAGCTTACACCTTTGAAAACGCCAGAGCATCACATTCTATTTTTGTCCAGCAATGATGGCTCACTATTTGTCTGGATGCTCCTCTGCTGTTTGAGGTTGGACTGAGGAGCAGAGATGGGGGAGAGTGAGGGTGAGTTTTGCACTACTGAAAGCAGACCCACCTGCTCCTGTCCTTTTGAAGGGTAGCAGAACACCTGCTGCTGCTGGGGATGGAAGAGGTGGTCGCAAGTGATCAGAAACCATCTGATCTGCGATGAAAGTGACCTGACATTCAATCTGAACATTTCAAAGACCAATCTTGACAACAATATGATTATACAGGCCTGAATTGATCTCTCCCCACGTGGCAATCAATAAATGCCATTCCTCTCTCCCTGATAAAGACTGTCATATCGCTACTGTTGCAGCTGCCAACTGCATTTAACACTATAGCCTCTTTCCTGGTGTTTGAATCTTTTCTCTAGCTTTGCCACAAAATATCGTCAAGCAGTTTTATACATTTTACCAAAGCTTTGTTCAACTGATAGAGATGTGATATGTCACTGTCATAAGTCCATTTGTTCTCTGAGTGTTCAGACTTTTGTAGGCAGTCTCCATGGCAAAGATATAATAAAGACAGAAAACAGTTGAATCCCTCATTTACGCTCCTGCGCCATTGGCAGCTGCTCCTGCAGGAGGGGATACAAGCAAAGGAAGCAACATGGTTTTTTAATTCCTCCATCTGTAGCAGGATTGTGGATTCACCAGTCAGGCACAGGTAATGTTCTGTTGTCATTTAGGTGATTTAATGAAGCACCCATGGCAACAGAACATTCAGGTTCTCTTGTCATTTAGGTGTCATTTAACCTGCATAACAACTGCCAGCTTTAGTCTGGAAGTTGGTTGGCAGTGAGCTTGTCCCTGAGCATAGAATTAGTGGTGTGATCCCCTGTGTGGCTGTACGTGTTGAAGCAACCTTCAGCCGCATAAATATCTCCTAAATCCCTCGGCAACCTTTTATATCAGTAGCAAATTTGAGAGGTTGCGGTGCTTGCATCTCAACTAGATAAAGGGAAAGAGGATTTCTTGCTTGAGGATCCATAAAAGTTTAGCAAAAATTGAAGGAGGTACGCACTGCCACGTCGAGCCTCTTGTTTGGAGAATGCTGTGATTATTAACTGATCTTCATTAGCTACTTGGATATAAGATAACCTGCAGTGCAAAAGTACACGAACATTGCCTCTACTGTTGCATTCAGTAATATCTCCTTTCAATGCCTCAGACACAACAGGGAATATATATTTAATAACAGCCTAAGTCATAGAAAATTAAATGCCTTGCCTACCCAAAGCATGTTACATCTTACTCCCCTTTGCTAGAGCTGTTTTTGTCAGAACACACTGAGAACATCAATATTGCATCATAATGAATATGAGCACTGCAGTCATTTAAAAAAACACACAAACACACACACACACACACACACACACACACACACACACACACACACACACACACACACACACACACACACACACACACACACACGCGTCACATTCCTACTTTTGCCCCTGGAAAAAAAAAAAATCATCAGTGAAACAAATGTATTTTCAATCATGGGTGAAAATATTCCTCAAGAATATTCACTATTTCTGTCCTTTAATATAGCAGTAGAAAAAAAAAAAGAACCTTGGATGATGGAGAACTGGTTTGTCGCAACACAAGTCACATCAATGTAGCCACACTGAAATCCTCTGTTTAATGCAAAGTGTTTCCAACCTAACTTCCCACATGGGCAGCAGTAGTTTTGATTGATTGATTTATTTACTATTTTTCTATTTTTGATGATTACCAATTTGCCTGATCACTCTGGACTCTGGATTTTGTTCAGTCATAAATAAGTGGAGCGCAGGGCTCCATCCGTGTCCTGACAACCTGGTGGGGTATTCTCCTAACGGTGTACAGTTCAGGTGTGTATGTGGGTCACGTCATCATTTTTAATCGCTGCTGTTCCACTTTTTACTCCACTGCTGAGCGGCGTAGTTTGTGTTTTTGGTCATGATCCGTGTGAGCTGTCGTTTTCGGTCCACAGTGAACACGCGTGGCCACAGTGCCCCCTACAGGCACAGAGGAGGACCTGCACTAAAGGGTCATTGTCTCCTTCCCCACCTATATACAGTGATACCTCTGTACTCGACCATAATCCGTTCTGAGGTGGTGGTTGAGCACCGATTTGTTCGACCACCGAAACCAATTTTCCTATAAGAAATAATGGAAAGTATTTTAATCCGTTCTTACCATTTAGAAAAATACCTAAAATATTATAAGAACGTGTATCTAAACAACAATGAAGACGTAAATGTGCACAAGCAGTACATGATAAAGATAAAGCATTTTAAACCATTTTGTATAATTTACTTTACGTTTTTGAGAGCGGTTGATGGCACTAGCGTCATCATGGAAGGGGAATCCCTTCCATGATGACGCCAGGTAACGCGCCTCCAGGGGTTTTCTCCCTTCTCTCTCTCTTCCGTGGAGGTGAATCTGGCTGGGCAGTAGCCTTCCTCTTTTCTTTCAGAAGGAACCTGTCCATTGTCAGTTGCTTCTGCTTCAAGATAGTGGAAATGGTTGACTTTCATTTCGTACTGCGACGCGAGGTCGGACACTCGTACACCACTTTCATATTTTGCTATAATTTGCGTACGTAATTTGCGTACGTAATTTGCGTATGTGTTACTCCGCTGGCGGTCTGAGTCGAACTGACGCTTACCCGCTGGCCGAGGAGCGCAGCCGAGGAGCGCGTACGGGTCGACTCAGCTCGTCGAGTACCGAAAATCGGTTCGGGGTCCGATACATTTTCTACTCGAATTTTTTGGTCGAGCACCGATTTGGTTGAGTATAGAGGCGGTCGAGTACAGAGGTATCACTGTATTTGAATAAGCTCACTTCAAAAAAGTCTCACGCTGTCGCGCTGTCACTAACTCCACCCACTACCTGTCAGTCAAGCGGCCAACCAATCACGGAGCATCTGCCAGAAGGAATCACGTGAACAGTATGGCGTAAGGCATCTGCTATGTTAGGAGAAGAAATAACTACACATGGACTTCCCAGTTAACATAATTTTAAAACGTCGTAACTGTTCTCTCCTTTCGTTTTTTTTGTCACAGCGAATCAATTGCCTCCATCTAACCCTGTCTTCTGCATCTTCTCTCACCGCAAACCCTCAAAATTTGCTACTGATATAAAAGGTTGACCAGAGAGTCCAAACAGCAGGAACGACACAGAAAGCAGCAACAATTCCTGAGTGAAACTATCTGGCTAGCACCAACAGTCTGTCCAGCTATGGTTTCTGTTTGGAATGGGACAATCGATTTAATATCCAAAACGCTCCTCGGGCATCTGACAAAAACTGTCTTTAAGTGACTACACACAGTTCTGTTCATGTAGTCAGCTAACAGAACTATCACTTCTCTAAAATGTCTTTTCCACTTGCTCTTTTGACAGGTGCCTTTTCCTGTAACGTTAGCTCCTTTCCCAACCTCACCATTAGTTCGCTTTCTCCCTCCAGTCAGCCTGCTAACATTCATCTACTGCTTCACAATGCCCGCCCAGCGCAATCCCGGATTTGCCAACACAAAGTCGTGACGTCACCACATTCATTTTTGACTACCTTGGGTGCGCTTGGTTTATAATACCAATACATTTGTTTTCTTATGTTTGGTTTGAAGTTTAATATTATTGTTTTATCGTGGAATTTCCACGGGTTCCCACTAGTACAGTATAACTGTTCTGAATCAAGGTGGAAGCTAACAAAGTACAAATATTTTATTCCAGTATTTGCTTTTGATTTAGTCTGGTAATTTGCTTCTTTTACTGCCTACATGTCTTTGGGAGATTATTCTGTATTATCACACGGGTTAATGAACAAAAACAAAAGATGATCTGTCAGACAGAAAACACGGAAGAAGACAAAACAGTCAGAAAACGTATACAAGACACTTAACCTTAACAAAAATGTGATCTCATGATTAGAATGATCCACTTTACAATTTTTTCATCAAATATTCTTTTACTCTGAATACATAGTTTGCCTACGAGTGGTAGATTGGTAGATTAGATAACGTGCCTGGTAAAAATGTTCTCCAAAGGACAGCCAACTTTTACTTTTACACATTGTTTCAGGGCTTGGACTTCTCCAGTAAATAAGTTGAATCAATAGTTTTACTTTTACTACTCACAAATACTTTGTCCCCAATTGCTCAAAGCAGAATGATTGTTTGAAAAAGTCTTTCCACCCGTCCTTTCTTACGTCCTCCCATCCTTCCATCCTTCCTTCCTTCCTTCCTTCCTTCCTTCCTTCCTTCCTTCCTTCCTTCCTTCCTTCCTTCCTTCCTTCCTTCCTTCCTTCCTTCCTTCCTTCTTTCCTTCCTTCCTTCCTTCCTTCCTTCCTTCCTTCCTTCCTTCCGTCCTTCCGTCCTTCCTTCCTTCCTTCCTTCCTTCCTTCCTTCCTTCCTTCCTTCCTTCCTTCCTTCCTTCCTTCCTTCCTTCCTTTTCCTTTCCTACCTACCTCCCTCCCCCCTCCCTCCTTCCCTCCTTCCTTCCCTCCTTCCCTCCTTCCTTCCATCCTTAGACAAGTCGCTGTACTTCTTCATGAATACTGTAATTCAGGTATGTAGTTTTGCTCCCTGTGAAAAACTACATACCTTAAGACAATTAAGACAACATGTATGCCAGATACACAGCCTTTTTGTTTTAAATCAATCCCTAATGTGAAACACAGCAAAAATAATATGCACTATTTCTATGGACCCAGTTTTAATGCAAGTACTCGTCATTATAGGAACAAAATTCACCATCCAAGAGCCATCGCAAAAAACAGTTTTATTGTAGAGCAGAAGAGATTACATTACATAATAGGCCAGATCCACTTTTTCTGGAACATGTAAAAGCTTGATAGAAATGCAAATGTGGGACAGCAGCTTTTGGAAACAGTAATTACACCAATTGAGAACCATTTGGGTAAAATCACCCAGATATAATTACAGTTTAAACTGGAGCAAAGTGGTTAGCAAGCTATTACGCAGACAGCTCTGAATGTCAAAAATGTATCAAATGCGCTTTGAAAGATGGAGATATGCTGTAAAATTGGGACTGAATTACAAATCTCCTAAATTTGCTCAAAGTGCATTTCCTGCCCAATAAAAGGTTAGTTTTCCATACTTTGACACCAGAGGGAGCCAGTACCATATATTACAAAGAATGTCTAGATCTGCAACGTCTACTGTAGATCATTGGTTGTCTCAAAGAAACTTAAACCAACAGCTGGGGTAAAATAGTGAGGCCAGTTCTTCTCCTCCCCAAGGATAATTTGACAAATGCATCCAACTACAGATGTAACCATGACTTAATCACTTTTGTCAGGCAAAGTTTACCTGAAAATGTCAGCAAATGTGTGAGTAATAATGGTGTTTTTCTGCAAAACAGCTTTTTTTTAAACAATAAGTTTAAAAATTATATTCATATCTTGATGTCATTATCATGAAATGATGGCATCTGAAGCAGCGACATATAAAAAGTAGACAGTTGAAATGAAGGAGTAAGACACTGGACATGAAGTACTCATTGTGACACTTCAAGCAGCGCTGACAGTTGAAACGGTCAGTGAAGCATCAAGTGTTCTCCTCTGACTTTATCCCATTATTATCATAATTGCGGACATAACGGTAAGCACCTGCAATAGAAATTTATTGTTTGTTTAGGAAAGATGTCTTGCATTTATCTTAGCACACAAACTAACATAACTAATTTACATTATTAACAGTTGCATTGATAATTCAGTGGGAAATTATGGAAATCATTTTGTGATCAAATGTAGGATTTTTATTGCTACTGTTACTTCAATTTTATCACCCTTTTTTGTGATGTCATTATTTCAGGTACTTGTCAAAATCATCAGTTAAAGCGTCTCTACTCACATGTCTCAGAGTGACAGGGTCCAAAACCTCTGAACAACAAACAAAACATTTATACGTTTTTTACTGTAGCTCTGGAACAACCTTAGTTGGAAAAGAGGGACTGCTGTCAGGAGCTGATTTCCCTCAGTGGGATGTAAATTTAATGGCTCTTCACTCTTCCTGATTAAATGTGGGCCACCAGGGTAGAGTGTGATTATGAGGGTCGACACCAGGTACTACATTTAACAGCACTAATAGATGCTGTTAAACTTTATTAGCTTGTGTTGTAATTAAGACTAAGTCTGACTTTCTTTTAAGTGGCAACCATTCTTTCTCTCGTCTCCCTGTGCGCTTCGAGTGGGAGGTTATGAGCTCTCTGACCCATGATCTTTTCTCAAAGTTCCCTGACAGGCTATTTATTTAGTGCTAATGTCAGCAAGTATATGCTGAAGGCTGTAGATATTTTATCCATAACTGAGACAGTTAGATGTTCGCAACAAAAATTTAATAAATAATAAGCAAAATTCACCAGAATTGACTGTTACCTTCCCTGTCCTTATCAGACTATCCAATAAAGGTAGCATTTATTTATATTCATTCATTCATTCATTCATTCATTCATTCATTCATTCATTCATTCATTCATTCATTCATTCATTCATTCATATTGTTTTAAGGTCCTCATGTTATTTACACTGTAAAATTAACATTCATTCATCCACTCATCTTCTTAGCTGCTTCTTGTGCTTTTTGCGGAGTTGCTGGAGCCTATCCCAGTGGACCACAGGTGAGATGTGGGGGGCATTCTGCCCACGACGCCGGGGTACACCGGAGCCTCATGAAAGACAAACACTCTCACACACACTCACTCACACCTAGGGCAATTTGGAACCAACCATCTCCCCTGAAGTGCATGCTTTTGAGGTGGGAAGAAGCTGAGAATCTGGAAAGAACCCACGCAGACACAGAGTAAGCATACAAACTCTAGACAGAATGGACTTGAACCTAAAACCTTCTAGCTGTGAGGCAACAGCGCTGCCCACTGTGGTATTGTGCTGCCCCAAAATCAATACTAAATATAAAATATTAAATGTAGAGATGGAGAAAATGTACTGGCATTAACTTAATTGCTGGATGATGGAATTGCTATGTTAAAGGAGATGGCTGCATCAACAGAGACTAAAAGCTGAAGGAAAATCTTGCCAGAACCCACTGAGGACATTACTCCAAGAAACTGCTGAAAGTTGCATTGCCATGACAGCCGCTCATCTCCACAAATGAGCTGTTTCTGACTTCCATAAGGATGCTTTGGTCCCCAAGAAGGAAAAGTCAATTTGACTTGACCTTTCTGGCACTTGAAACAGGACGTTATTCAGGGCTCATATTCCCCACCCCCCAAGGAATGGTGGTTGCTATTGAGTGTGAAGGCAGCACAAGCTTCTTCTGTAAACTTTCCTCCAAACAGAGGATAATGCTGAAATTCTCCTTTTAACTATGAGACATGTCTGCCAATATTAGATATTAATATTAATCACTGCGCCATAAATATTAATAGTATAATTAAAAGTAATTGGCCTATTTTACATTTGTGTACATAATCATCTGCTGTGCTCAAACACTTTTCATAAAATGTTTTGGTGGGAAAAGTTTGCAAAAAGCTATTGCAGAAAGTTCCTTATTGAAAGTTGGAGCTGAATGTGGATATTTTGTCAGTGATAAAATGTGTTACCATGCGTACAGCTGCTAATCACTAGGAAACACAGGGTTGCTTTGAGATGGGAATGTTTAATAAGTAATATGGCCTAAATGACAAATTGGAGTTTGGATTAATGCTATTAAATGAAAGATTTAGAGATGAATATCTGTACCATTCTTTTCTAGTCTTTTCAAGTCCATTCAGTTGACCAGACATCACAGCCGAAAACAAAAATAACAACGCATGAATGCATGAACAAATATTTTTGCCAGATAAGGAAGAGGCGGGCTACACCCCGGACGCATTGTAGGGCTGCACATAGACAAACAACACACACACACACACGCACGCACACAAGCACGCACGCGCGCGCACACACACACACACACACACACACACACACACACACACACACACACACACACACACACACACACACACACACACACACACACACACACACACACACACACACTCATATCTATGGATAGTTTTGATAATTTAGACAAGATGATCACAACTGTCTTGTCTACAGCCGCTTTTTCACCTTGGGGGTCTGGGGTGTGCGCTATCCCAGCCCTGAGCCTAACCCGAACCCTAACACTGACCCTAACCCAAACCCTAGCCCTAACCCTAATCAAACCCTAACCCAAACCCTAGCAATAACCCTATACAGTCACCCAAACCCTAACCCTAACACTGACTGTAACCCTAACCCAAATCCAAAGGCGAAAAGCGGGTTACACTCTGGATAAGATGCCAGCTCATCGCAGCGCCACACAAAAGACAAACAACCACTCACACTCACACATAAAAACAGTTTGGAGTGATCAATTCCCCTAAATTGCATGTCACTTGAGGAAGCTGAGAACCCGGAAAGACCCCATGCTGTCCCTGGGAGAACATACAAACTCCGAACCTGGAACCTTCTTGCTGTAAGGTAACAGTACTACCTACTGTGTCACTGTTCCACCCTTTTTTTTAAATGTTATTTTTAATTTCAGGCCCATTTTCAGTAGTTGCTGCTGGTGTTAAATAAGGATTAAGTAATATTTAACTAAGATTATCTGTGTAATTGGATAGATAATGGCTACATGCATCAGCAACAGCGCTGCAACAGATTGCTGCCATTTACAAATTAATCCAGGCACATTTAGCTATGTTTACAGCATTAGTTTGTTTAGATCAGACAACAAGAAATAACTCAGTTTTACACGAGGAGTCAATTATTCTCAACTCTCTGTGCAGTCTGATTCCTTGCTACAGGAGTTTTATGCCTAATCAATAAAATAGATCAGCCTGTTTTCCTTCTCCCTGCCCTGCTCTGTGTAAATTCAGTGAACAGTTGGCCAGTAATTGTGACAGCAACAAATGCAGTATGAATTCAGTGGATGAAAATATCAGATACTGTTAATGTTAGTTACAGTTAGTTAAACTACATTTTTAATATTTTAATCTTGTAGATTATTCGTAAAATACCTTATGCTGTTTGCTTCTGTTTTTATTTGTTGATCAGAGGCCAGTATCACACTTTCTGTGTGTCAGGATTGTTTTGTTGAACCACTTCTACTGCATTTTCCTTTCCTCTTTTGCCGGACTACGGTGTTCCTTTGGTGGATGCCAATGTCCATCCGACCTTCTGTCAGTCTGTCAGTCTGTTTGTTTGTCTACTTTGGCACACACTGAAATATCTAAACAACTTTTGGATGTCACATTCACCGAGCATTTAGGCCTCTGACTTCAGTTTGATCCCTTGATTTTAACTTCAGTGATGACATTAAGTCGAAGCTGTTACACAGCCTTTACATTATGTTTAGGAGATGGATTGAGATTAAATTTCATCCATGTTTTCTGGGGGATTACTCCTGATGACTTTGGACACCTTTTGGCTTTTTCCTCTGGCTGACATTTGTAGTTTTGACTAAAATGTCACAGCAACTAATGGACAGATTAACTCTGATCAAATGAAACAATTCAATTTAATAATAACCATAATTCCGAGGATTTTTTAAGGGTGGGGTTAGGGTTGCTTTTAGGGTTACTGTTTGGATTTGGGTTCAGGTTTGGGTTACAGTTAAGGTCAGTGTTAGGGTTATGGTTAGGATGACTGTTATGGTTAGTTTTAGGGTTAGGCTTAAGGTTAGGAGGCTCTCTTATCCTCATCCAATCCTCACTAATTTTCTTCAATTCATTCAACATAAACTCTCAGTCATCATCAAACTTCACCTTTTTCTGAATTTGTTGTGGTTCCAATATAACTTATATTAAATACTGTATATACTGTATATTAAAACTATACATAGATTATAACTACACAACAATCCACATTTCTGTCACCTATTCCAACTATTGTTTTAAGGACCAAATTGGTTTATCATTTCAAAACATTTTGAAAAGTTTATGCTTTTAAAAAAAAAGATTGCAAGCAGAGGTGTGAACTAAACATAGCACATTTGATTTCAAACGTATGACAATGTTACCGTGAGCAATTTCTGAATTTACCCCACCCCACAAATATATTTTGTAACCATACAGTGCTGAAAAACTCATTATTGTAGGGCTGAAACACTCCTGAGCAGACTGATGAACATTGGCTAATTAACAATTATTAAGTTAGTGACAAGTCATTACTGAGCTATGGAGAAATCCATCGCAAATTGACATGATCTCTTTTGATATTCAGTTAACGCAGTATATTTTGGGGGAGTGAGGATCCCAAATGTCAACAAAAAATGTTTAAATCCAACCCCAGATTGAAGGACTTGGATGGACCAAATAGACAGATTGTTCACATAAATATTATTATGTACAACATACACAGTCAGAATTGTTAAAAGAAAAAAAAAATCACATGTAGGCTGAAATACAAAAAATTGATTATGGCCCTAAATACTTGATCAACTTTACCAGCAATTACATTAATCAATTGGAGGCCATTACTATACCCCTGGAGGTGCTGCTTCTTCTCTCCATCTCTTCTTGTAACTTTGATTGCTGTTATTGACATTTTTTCATCAGATATCAAAGTGTGTGTCTTGTGTAACCAGTTTGAATTGCATGAGGATTTATATATATATATATATATATATATATATATATATATATATATATATATATATATTCCAGATTCCAGGATATATATATATATATATATATATATATATATATATATATATATATATATTGTAGTTGCACAGGCTTAAATTGAAACAGTAGAATCCATTTTACCTAGAAAAAGGATTTCAGTTTCTCCCTTTATTCAAAATAAATACAGTACACATGTAAATAGAGGCATCACTTTGGAGTGTACTACTTTTTAATATACATGGACAAACCTCTTGCTCCTTCTGCAGTTGGTAGAAATGGGGATTCAGAAAGCTGTGCTGTGAAGGAACTCTTTAAAATGGCTCATACACACTCATCCCTATTTATATACAGTATGTGAATGTGTGCTGAAGAGAAAGACATCATGCAGCTTCTCTGATGCGCTGGTTTGATATTCCTGTGTGTTTTCAGATAAAAATCTATGAGTCACTGACTGGGATCTTTTAATGATTGCACCCACTCCACCTATTTCAACTCTGCTATCTTTTCAGTCAATAATAGCATGTATACCACGACCAAATCTTCTTGATCTCACAATTTGTGCCTCAGCACAGCTGGCAGCTGCTAAGCCCAAATGGGGCTGCAGAATAAGCGATGGAGATTTTCATTGTCACACACACAAATATATGTAACATAGGTGACATGTTTAAAATGTTTATCCATCAGATATCCTGTGCTGCTGTTTTAGTTTGCTCACTCTCACCTCATTCATCCGCTCCCATCAAACTCATTCCGACACTTCCCATTTTCAAACATAAACACAGGAGTGGGAAGCAATGGAAAATAATGAAAGATCCAGTGGATGTTGCCGGGGATGATAGAGCGTTTCTGGGCAGAGTGTTTTAGAGCCCCATGTCCTAGTTAGGCAGGGTGGGGGGGGATTTTTACTTCTGAGGTAGAGTATGAGCAGTTAATTATTCAGTAGGCATGCTCACACTCAGTGGCTTTTACACACACACACATGCAGATCCACTGCAGACTCACACACAAGTACATCCTTAAAGACATTAATGCAGGATTCCAGGATAAGAATTCTCCGATCAATAGAAAACAATTAGAATCATACCTCTGATAACAATCTGCCTCCCTCTGGTGTAGTATCTGTTCGAATGTAATGTCTCCTCTGAGTACAACACAGGTGACATGTGCTACAATGGCATACAGAAAGGGTGACCTGCACGAGTTAAGCTGACCAGCTGCAACCACAGAGTGAGCTGGACGGCTCTCAAGTAAAAACTGATGCAGGATACCGCAGGTTTCACAACCAATTTGTGCTCTTGGCAGAAAAGCTTAATAGACAGGAGGAATGAGAGACTCTCTCTCTCTAGCCTCAAGGATGAGAATGAGAAATTACCCATTCTACACTTTCACCAATAGAAATCCGACTGTGATGACTTTGACAGAGAAGGACATGTAAGGGGGTGCCTGAAAATGAGAAATATCAGGACTGTTAGCCAGTTTACTCAGGCATTCTGAACTTAGTTCTGAGTCACTAAGTGAAAAATATCTGACAGGATCCTGAGAACAAATAACAGTTATTGGAGTCTGTAAAAGGCAGTTCATATAAGACGTTTCCCCTCCAGTCAATTAGAGCATAGCAGCTGCTGGACAGAGATCTGTATGCTGAGTTCCATTATAGTTCATATGTATATGGATCTGATGCAACGCATCAGTACATGTGCAAAAACCAATCATATAACCCCTCCATTTTCTCTTACTGTCATTACATAATTCAACTTTTTTCTTCCCATCTGCATTACCCTGCCAGTAAAAGCTGAACGTGAAAGTGTCTCCAATGAGTTCTACTCAGTGCAGACTTTAAATGTGGAAAAGGAAGACACATGCATTGGATCATTACCCTGAGTTGTGCAAGGGCAGAAGAGGCTTGATGGCTCCATACCTAAACTGTGTCAGGCCAGTCTAATTTGTACTTAATTACAAAATCTGATAAGATGCTAAGATAATTAGATAAAATGAGCAGAATAAATCGCTGCCTCATGTAACCCCTTATTAAACTCACCCTGACAAAAAAAAATGAAAATGTAACATTTTAACAACTTTCTCATTAAATGTATTTATGCAAAGTATAGTATACCATATATCTTCTTGCCTCCGATACAGAATATCAAAACAGTTCTATTTTTAGAAAATTATTTAAATCACTGAGGTCATGACAGTAACTTATCCCTAATATTACAAATAATTTTGCTCACCAGTGAGCAACATGCAGATAAGTAGATGCAGAGAAATTAACTCTGCAATCGTCACAGTTAATGATAGTTTTCAGAATAAATAAAAAACTTCAAATCCAAATTCTGAAATTGTTACTAAAGCATAAACAGGATAAACTTAATCCCATGGTCCCCAGGTAAAGCAGGGGTCAGTTCATTGCATTATCATTAAATTTACTTTTTGCAGTCCCGTTTATAGAGTTTATGAACTACACAAAACCACCACCCTCCCACCTGGACCACACTGCTCCCACCTGCGTGCTGACAGGTGCGTCATTCTGCTTCTTTTGCTCCGGACGCAGGGGGTAGGGCGATGGGGCATGTGGGGGTGGTGGTGGTGGTGGGGGGGGGGCAGACAGCCTCGGGACAGGGATTGGTGGGTGAGTGAGAGATGGTTGTGAAAATGAAGTGGAGAACTGATGAATGTGTGACGTTGGCGAATTGCAGCAATTTCCAAACTGTGCGTGAGGAGAGACCGGCCGGGACGCACCGGACACGGCAGATTTGAGGAGGGGAAGGCAGAGGAAAGAGGAAAGGAGGGTAGGGGGGGGAGAGATTCGGAAAAGGTATAAAAACCCTCAACAGGGAGTTGGATGGATGTGAGGAGACAGGGAGCAGGAGACCGGCTCTAGAAAAATTGAATGTCCCATCAAGTGGTCTGGTGTCTGCACCAAATCAGCTTCAGGGATGTAGTCGAAGCGGTTCGGAGCTCAGCCCATCCGAGCTCATCATCATGAAGAAACACTCCGCAAGGGTCGCCCCCCTGTCCGCCTGCAACAGTCCGGTGCTCACCCTCACCAAAGTGGAAGGTAAGGGAGACTCCGTGTCCGTTCAGCGCCGTCGGGACGCGTTTACTCCACGGATGTCCTCAAAATTCAGGCGCATCCATCTGATGGAGAATTCCAGGCGAACATGTTTCTGTGCAGGAGGTGGTTCATTGATTTGGATGGATCAACTTTACAGAATGTTACCGCAAAAAACTGTAACGCAAACGCGTTAGTAAAATCAATGAAATCAGTAAGTCGATCGCAAATGCTTCAGGGATTTAATCGAATTATATATTATTTTTCTTTCATTGGGTGATGTTGCCCAAAGGGGGGGGGGAAATGATGCCGACATTATGGCACTAACGCACTGATTATTTTTATTATTTTTTTATTTTTGTAACGAGCGCCACTCACGCTGACCCACACAACATTGCTGCTGTTGGTACTGTAGCTTCTGCAGCAGGGATTCCCCTCTTAATCTCTGCCTGACACGCATCACTGGAGACACGGCTAAAATACCAGAGCATCGCGGCAGGGCAGCTGCAAGACGCTCAGCAGTAAACACTTTAATGGCCCCTAACAGAGCATTTAGTCTGTAGTGGCTTCATGGTGGCCCAGGCTGGTTTCCCTCCTGGTCTGTTGGAACACAGCTACAAAACTGACATTACCTGTGTGTGTGTGTGTGTGTGTGTGCGTGTGTGTGTGTGTGCGTGTGTGTGTGTGTATTGTCCAGCTATGGAGTCACTGTTCTCCTTCTGAATGAAAGCTGCACCTCTGATGTTCTCCTTCAGCCTCTGCAGCGGATCCTTATCATGCATTTTTTATCCCAGACAGATTTTTCCTCGCTTTGCTTTTGAAGGAAGCCCTTACACCTTTGCACCTCTAAGATGATGATACAGTGAGAAAAAGAGGGATGGAGGTGGTTGAATACATGATTTGCACGTGCAAAGTTACATTAGTAGTTTACATTTGTCTCCATATTCTCATTAGTTGAATAATGTTTGTATGATTGAAATGTGAACAAGTAAAAGTAAAATAACTTTTATATGATGGAAAAAAGTTGTATGATGGAATCTGTGCAGAGTACTTTTAGGATCGACAGTGTGAGTCACAGAGCGGAACGCTCTATCTGTTGTTTTGATTTCACGACAGTCAGGAGTATGAATGTGGAAGCAACTCATCATTCATCCTATTTAAAGACCAGACCGGACGCTCCAGTATGAATGAGGGATTTAAATGTTTTTTTCTGCAGAAACCGTTCAAATTAAAATGCTGAAGCAGTTTAAAATATGCATCATGTATCCTTGATGACCCCAGAATAACCACCGCTGCTAAATTACTAAAGATGTTAAGCTTACTAATTTGAATGTTAGCTCAAAATATTTGTTTTTGGAAGCTGATAAGCTTCAGCATGCAGAAACAAACAAAGCTACATGTTTAAATGACACAGTGTATAGAGAAAGGATAATAATTGTCTATGTGATGTAGGTGAATTGTTGAAGGGAGTCAATAGAGCTTGTAATATTTAGCTCCCCATTTCAGTGATGGCTTTGAAGGAGGAAAGAATCACAGGGGTCCACAGCAGATAAACACAGTTCATCAGAGAGAAGATTATGTAACACCAGCTCCAAAAACATTGTTCTCCTCTCTAGCAACCTGTACCATTCTTTTTCTCCAGCAGTCTTTCTTTTGCTGCTTTTTTTTAAAATTCAGTTATTATCCACAGGTTCACATGGCATTAGTGTCGTAATGCAAAGTCATTCAAGACATTACATTTGGTGTCTGTGTACAACAGTTTCTCAGGAACTTTCACATCAGATGCAGACATAGTTTATAATTTCACTAAAAGGTGGAGCCACTGATCATTTTTGACATAAAGCTTGGCAATGTAATCATCACCTTGAGGTCAGTGATGTTACTATCTATCGTCAGGCAGTACCTCATGTACAGTATAATACTTCAAAGTTGTTTGATTTTGTTCAGGAAAAATGGACAATATCTGCTTCTGCTTGCAGCCAAAAGTTTGATTCATTTTCTTCATTGTCTTCCTACATACGTTCTTGTGACAAATTCACCTGACTCACTGTCATTGCCTTCTCTGTCCACTGTTGTTGTGGGGAATGTGTGTAGGTTCTGTTACGTTGGGGATTAAAAGTTCACAGAAGTCCCTAAAGCTCTGTAATTTAATTGTGTGCTTTGAAACAGAACAGATGTCTCTTAAAAGTGATTTTAGCTTGTGCATGTCCTCGAGGAATATGGTTATAATTCACCCGCTGCTATTAAGATCACAATGAATCTTTTCTCGGGGCTCCAGGCACCTTGAACAAAGATTATATTGATCATTTGATGACAAAGTATCGCACAGTGTCTTGGATCATGAGTAAAAAAATTATTTCCCTATAGGGCATTATAAGGATGATAATCGTTTTATCACAGGCAGTCCAGCAGTTTGCTCCTAATCTGCATGCTTCACAATTTTAAAGATTTTGAGAAGTGTTTTAAAGGTTTAACAATTCTAAAAAGTCACATGTTAGACAAATATGATTTCAAGTTGGTTAATGTTGTTAGTACCAAACTTTGAGCACAGTGCATTAGTCTCATCTTTATCTCAGTGGACTGTATGTTTTAGTGAAAGAACAGCAGCATTAATCTCAGAGTAGGGCCTAAAATTAATGAGATTATGACTTTAAAACACAAAAACAAAAATCATCAACGGTCAAAATAATGCATGCTTTCTGGAAACACTCTACGAAAACAAATAAATAGAATCTTGCATCTTGTCCTCATTTGCATGAGTCCTATTTGTATGTAAATGTACATTCATTGTACATTCAGGCCTTCGTGAATATCATCCCTGACAATATGGAGAGGAGACCATAGCTGAAGAAACCAAGGTCATGTACATGAACATGTGTTTCACAAGCATCGGTCCTCAGGGCCCTCAGAAGAAGTGATGGTAATCATTTTAGAGCTTTGATTGATTGGAGGTGCACTTCTTAAAATCCTTTAATATAATTGACTTTTGGGAAGCCAGCTCAGCAAATCCAAAGCCTTTCTTTTGGTCAATTCATTTTACAAGCATGTGAAACAAATCTTTCTCTTTTGATTGTCGAGGAATGAGTACAAAGTGACAAGGCTTTTATTTTAAAGACCAAGTGTATGTGCGAAACTTCATTGTAATGAATGACATATGAATAAATGGACTGCAGTTGAGTGTTGAATTGATTTACGGTTCATTCATCTGAGGCATGTGGCCTATGCTGCTAATCTAACTCGCTTTTTATATAAGAAAATCCCCTCTGTTGTAGATGAGTGTTTTGTTTGAGCATAATCCTACAAAAAATAAAGTTTGAAAGTCAAAGAGAAGGAGCAGAAGTGTTTTTGTTTTTTTTTTCCGTACAGGAGGCTGTCTATCCTCTCCACATGTGTACCACAGCCTGTCGACTAAATTCCACAGCTGCGATGCGCCTTGAAGGCTAATTATTACACAGATAAAAAAAACACAAAATATTTTCACTATGCCTACAGCAGCCATAATGATTGTGATCATCCTGGGAGTGGCGTCAGCAAAAATGTGCGCAGTGTGCTTTGCAGAATTTCATCTGTGAAAAGGACTTACTTGGCAGCCAACTCCAGTAATGCATTGAAGAATAAATCAGCTATTTAACTGTAAGAGCTGTTTTATACAAGTGATGTAAGGTAAATCTAAAAACAGTGAATTTGTGACTCATATTCCTCAAAGAATTGGTGCATCATCAGTAGTCTGGTGGTGCAGGGAAGAACTAAAGCTGCTGTTTAGACGTGCACACTTGTGGTTGTTGTCTATCCATTACTTGAACAGGAATGTTGTGGCCAATCTTTTAGAAATTGATTTGTCACAGAATGTGCTGGGACTCCTGCCAATGTGTTAAACTGCAGGTCCACCACGCTACATTCACTGTTTATAGGGGAATGCAAGAGAGAGAGGGAGGGGTGTGTTCTACTGGTGCCAAATATGAGTAACTGTTGTCACTGCTGTAGAGGCAAAACAACACCGAGAAGCTCTGACCAGCTTGCAGCAGAGTTTTGTAGAGACGTCAGAGGGCGGCATCTGTTGAACCATCTGGTCAGGTCAGGACAAACAGCAAGTTTTCTACTCAGGGAAGAAGTCGCTACTTTGTTCTTTTATGTTGAAGGAGAAGCCAAAACTAAGGAGAACAGGATCAGTGACAGTCACTCTGTCCTTGACTGTCCTCTGTGGCCTTTGTCCCCTCAGCCCCACTTGTCTCACCTATCAGGTTGATGCAGCAGTGTGTGTTTTCTGCCTGTCTCTCTATTGTGTTATTGAGCAAGACAGACTTGTCAGATGAGCCTGATCTGGTGTGCTGAAAAGCCTCTGACCGACAGCTTGACCCAACTATGCTGCCACCACCAAGAATCTCAGACTCCCACTGTCCATCAGGAAAAGAGACAAATGACTGTTGGCTGTCTGTCTGACTATCCTCAAACACCCATTCCTCTGTATAATCTGCCATTTGCACTTTATAGTTAAAGTGGAAATTCTTAGAAATTATCTCACTTTGAAAAGAAATGCACACTGTTAGGCCCAGACTTTTACCTTTGTGTCAAAAATACATATTTGCATGAGTTAACATGGGTTAGAAAGATTTATTTTTATTCTCAGTAATAACGCGGATTATTTATCATGCATGACAGCTAAATAAGTCTTATGGATATTATTCTTACATTTTTTTCTCAGTTGTTTTAAAAATAACAGATCATTTCACCCCAAGGCAAGTTTAGGATATTGATGGTGTTTAATATTAAATGTCAATCCAGGACGTCCCACTGTATTGATTCTGAGTATGACAGAATTGTGCACATCGGATCTTATTTATCAGTAAGCAGAGACCCAGCAGACAGTAAGACAAAGAGAAGAGTTCCTCTGAAGTGTGAACCAGTGATTGATCTGTTTACTGTCTTGGATCACTGAGGCGGAGCACTGCAGTGTATTGTTAGTCCCATTGAGGTGTCACCAGACAGCCAAACAGAGGAACCCCTCATTCCTCAGCATTTCCAGATAAGTTGAGGTCAAAGTGAAGAACTTCAAACAGTGATGTCGCCACCCTGACAAACCAGCCTGAGTCTGATAGTGCTGTCTGCTGCATGCTGAGATCTTTGTTCTTGCTCTGGGAAGTGGGATTAGACAGAACGGTGCACAGTGTTAGCAGTCACCTGCTTGGGGAGATATAGAGGGAAGTAACGGGACGTTCTCAGATTGTCATGGCCATGTTCTGTGAAGTGTCAGAGCCAGCTGTCAGGCAGGGTTTGCTGGCACATTTGGGATTTGCAGCTATCGGCAGGAGAGATCTGCACTGCAGAGTCTGCAGGTGGGGGTGGGAGTGGGGATGGGGAGTGGGATTGGATGGGTTGGGGTAGAAGGTGGGTGTTGATGGCATGGACTGTTAGGAAAAACTAGAAAACTGTCACTCCCAGTGGGAGTATAACATTATATGAACAATGAGGTCATTAGTTTACCAATGCACGAGTGCTTCGATGGTTCACGGTTTTTCACGATTTTCTTCCTTAAATGGTCATTAGAGAGAAACAACTTACATGATTTGTTGCGATTCAGTCCGAAATACACTATTGGATGTACCGTTATTCCATGCTTTAGTATCGTTGAAGAATATCAACATTGTTCTTTAACACTTTTCCTGCTCTTGACCACCTAATCCTGAGCATATTGAATTTCTTTGCATTGGTTGATGTTAAAACAGCTTAATGGCTCGACTGAAGACATTTCAGGAGGCAACAAGGAGAAGCCGTATACAACTGTCAGAGTGTGTCCGACGCTAGTCCCACAAGGATGTCTAACGCTTTCTGCCTGTCGCCAGTGGTTTCACAGATGCCTGTTAGATTCATCTGACTACATTTGGATATTGCGTTTGCAGAATGAGAAGAGATAGTTTCATCTGCTGTTAAACTAAGCATAAGTGATTTCCAACTACACACAATCTGGAATAAATAAAATTAAGAATGAATATGCTCAATTACAAATTATTTACTGTATACAATCATGAGCAGCACGATGAATAGCATTGTTGCCTCACAGCCTGAGGATCTGGGTCTGTATGTATTCCCCACATCTGTGTGGGTTCCCTCTGGGTTCTCCAGTTTCCCCCCATTAACAAAAAAATGCAGTACAGGTGAACAACAACAACAACAACAACAACAATAACAATAATAATAATAATAATAATAATAATAATAATAATAATAATACATATTGATAGTAAATCAGAACAAATTACAAGCTCTTCACAACAGTCATCTTGACATCAACTGACCTTGACAGGTGACATTTGATTATGGTCTGAAAAGGTTAAGAGCTTCCAGTTAATCCTGTATCCATTACAGGAGGAAACTGTTTGTAGGTGTTTGAGTCATAGTGGATTCAAATGTCATAAGTCAATGTCAAGAGTCCTGATCAGAGGCTTTGTTGACCCGGATCTCTCCCACCGATGGGTTCAGCTTTGCTCCAGAGTGTTCTTCTCCAGCAGGCAGGATCAATGCATTATCAGTTATTATCCATCATTATGTGATTGATATATGATGTCTTCATATATCGCATCAGACTAAATGTGAGATCAAACTATGTTTCCTGTAAGCTTCAAGTTTTTAACACATGACTATTTATTTCTCAGTATTTCATGACAGAATCAATATTTAATGCAGTCAAGTGTGTTCCATTTAATGAGAAGAGTCTGGTAACAGCCTCATTGAGCTCAGGCTGTGTGACAGGAATATCACATTGTTTAATGTTGTCATGACACTTCAGTACGTGTGTTCACATGTGCCAGAGCTGCACATGCTCAGCTGCTCTGTCTAAACTGATTGGTTTGGCCTGTGCTGCACTTGGAAGATTAAACTCTGCGGCAGTATGGAGCCGTGACCAGGTCTACGGGATATGGGAGGAAGGCCAAGGAAGGACAAAAACTGAGCAGCATGAAGACAACATGACCTTCAGAACAAGACATAGAGGCTTCAAGCTCTGAATAGAGAAACTTAATTCTCACCCTTGCACACAGGACTTTGACAGACATCTCCTTTTTGGGTTTTTGCTGATTCACCACTTCACGGCTATAACAACATGAAAATGATCATGAATCATCTTTTATTGCTGCCACATTTGCCCGGGAGACTCTCAGAAGAGGGGAGCATTGTTTGGGATGTTCAAAGAATGCAGCATCATTTTCCCTTAAATGCATCACACACAGTTTCACTGCTGTTGACGAAGAGATACAAGAATGCGTCTTTGCAGAAGACCCTAGAAAAGCCATCGGCATTAGCATGGAAGGCATGATTCACCAGGGAAGTTAATGACACCACCTGGCAAGGTCAAAGTCTGGCTCTGAGGAAGATTCTCCTGGCTGGCCGTAATGGGATTCTTCTTATGCAGCTCTTTTGTAAAATATGTAGCAAATCGCTTATATCAGATCATAGTCGCCCCTCAGATAACATAGATCACAATGGCATGAAGATAAATGGTGCCATTTGTGCGAGGTAGACAGTCAAAATGACCACAGGACAACTGACATTGTAAGAAAGTTCAGTTCCTATGGATGCAGTATGATCATTTTTAGAACTCCTTCTTTTTTCTTTTCTCGTTCAGGCCTTTGCAGTACTCTAGTCAGGAGAGTACAGTGTAATACAGATGAATCGCACCGCCAGAAAAACCATAGGGGAGATCCCTCATTTTTAATTAAACACTCATGCATGGTGCATGTTGAGTGTTTTTTGCTGTAATCATGCAGTTTTCATTCTTCATGGAGGTTGATTGGAGCTTTACTGATGATCAGGTTAGTGTTCTTTGTTGCTGTTTTGTCTCAGCAAGGATCTGTTAATGCATCAGCCAGCGTCACTGAGACATGAAGAGGAACAGATAACCTGTTTGTATGAAGATCTGTTACATCAACAGTGCATCCATTGTTATCTGTGCAATGAAAGATTTAAAGGAACTAAACAAGTGGAAGATCATTCTGATTGCCACATTTGAGCTCTTTTTCTTTCACACTGAATTATTTTACCTTCAGCTGACTGAACAAAGATTGGGCCACTGAGGTTAATGATTTAAAGCAATACAATGATCTTGATAAATAAATCTGTATTAATATACAGGGCAGAGTGTAGAATGTCTACACTTTGCTTCAATTCACACATTGCTGAAAAGATATGGTGGGTATCAGCTTTGGCCAGGAAGAACTGAAAAGTTAAGTTTGTACCTTTGTGGGCCTGTTGAGCCGCATTTTGTAATAAATATAATAAATAAATAGTCCAAAATGTCATAAGTTATCACATAATGCGGCAAAATTTATTACAAAATGCATTGGGGCAGTTTATTACAAAATGAAATGAAAAAGTTATTACATTTTGGACTATTACAAAATGCACCGTTATCAAAAAATGCGGCTCAACAGGGCCCAATGATCAACAAACACACACGCGCACACAAGCATACATGCACGCAAGTACACACACACACACACACACACACACACACACACACACACACACACACACACACACACACACACACACATTTCTGATACCAATGTCTGTCGATCCCCAACACTGATATTTGAATCCAGCTGTTTTTATTCAGCATATTAACATACTAATAACTCAATGTCACTCGCAGATTGAAGAGTTTTTTCTAACCTAAATTAACACAAGATGAGATTACATATTTATTTTAAAATAGACTTAAAACTAAATACTTCAGTATGATGATGATCTGAAGTAAAAAAAATACCTACAATATTCTCAACTAAACAAATTATTTCAACTCAAAGAACAAATTTGCAATATTGTTGTGTGAAGATTGTAATTTGACGTGTGTGTCTCCATCTATAGGAGAAGATCACACCAGGGAGAATGTGGTGGGCACCACAGACTCACAGGCGACTGGTGGCGCTGCAGGGGCAGAGTCCTCCTCCAGCAGACGGAGGATCCACTGCTGCATCAGAGTCACAACACTACAGGTTCAAAAGGCCCTGTGGGGAGTCGTCATGGTGATGTGCGTGTGTTCATCCTGGGCCGGGACCACCCAGCTGGCAAAGCTGACCTTCAAGCAGTTTGATGCCCCCTTCACCCTCACCTGGTTTGCCACCACCTGGAACTGCTTTTTCTTCCCCCTCTATTACATCGGCCACTTGTGCAAGAATCCAGAGAGGCAAACACCCCGGCAGAGATTCAGGTGAGAAGCCAACAATGACACAAAGAGGGTGAATAAACTCATGACTCGTGGTTTAGAGGTTTCAGTAGCTCCTGTAAATCCAAACACCATATACATGTATAGTCCTCAACTTATGAACATTCAACTTACAAACATTCAGAGATGCGAAGAAACGCATACTGTCATATCCCACTATTGTCCTGCAGCTCCCACTTTCTGCCACAACCCCCACTCAGCAGCATTGCTGCGTTCATGCTGCTCCAACACTCGACTCCCCCTCTTGTTGTTACATCCCGCAGAGGATGTATTGTAATAGTCAGCTGGGAAGTCATTGATTCAAAACCCAGCATCCCCAACATGGCCTTTTGTGTAGAGTTTACATGTTCTCTCTGTGTCTGAATGGATTTTCTCTGGGTACTCTGGTTTCCCCAGACAATCAAATAAAAACATGTATCTTAGAATCATTGTGATATGGTGGCACAATGTGGCAGCACGCTGAGGTTGCAGAGGCCCAGGACTAACTATCCACTTGTTTTGTAGCACGGTTTGTTTTATGACAAGTAGAGCTTTTTCTTCTTCAAAGAAAAGGTGTGTGATCGTAATATGCATTCAAAGTTGGTTTTTACAGTTGGAAAGGTTCATAAATCACAGGTTTTAGACAAAAGTCTTATAATCCATTTTACAAAGAAAGTGTTGGGATAGAAGATGCGAGCCTAGGATCAGCTCTGTACTGCTGCTGAACCTGTGATATCATTCTCCCTGTCTGAGGGGCTTACAGGAAGGATTTTTGACTCCCACGGTGTGGTCCTGAACAGATGTGCTCCAAAGATCTTAGTTTCCTTTGTGTTTTTTTTCTTTTTCTTTTTTTTTATTTAAAATGTACATGCAGCTGACCCTCACATAATAGGTAGAAACAGAGATCAGATCCGGAGTTGACATTTGTGACAGCTGCCCTGTCTCTTTAAATAAAGATGTGACATTGGTAACGGCTGGCTTCTGTCCGCAGAGATGCCAGTGGATGGGATATTCACTGTACTCTGCATCTGTTCTTTACCTTTTATGCTGACTAGAAACTATTACAAACTACCATATTGTAAATTTGACAAAGGTCGCTATCTTTTATTTGTGTTTTATCTTGTGCTTTAAGCTTTTGCAGTCAGGGCCCTGAGCTGAGCTACAGTAATTATAGAAACCATCTGATATGGCTGAAATCCTCCAGGGTAGACGATGAGTTTCACAAACAAATTACAAGTCGTTTTTGTAGTAAATTCATCATCAATTTTTACTGTTTTATATTTAATTCCAACATAAACCAAATTAAAAGGATGTCCAGGCACTGTAAGATGAAATCTTCCTCATCTGAAACTTGTTGGACCTTTTGGATGCTTTAAATTCTGCAAAGCCTTTCATGAGCAGTCTTGCAAAACACTTCAATAATTAGGGATCACAGTAGCAAAGTCTCCAGCGTCTGTGATGCAGGGATGATTGATTTTTATATGATTGTCCCAGAATTTGCATTGTGCTTATAAAAGGGGTGTGATTTGTGTGTTTTTAGTGCTGACTCAGCTCTCTGGAACAAACTCAGGGCCGTGTTGCTCCTCAGTATGTACTACCTGTCACTCCTCATTTATTGCTGCTTCATCGCCTTCATTGAATCAATGATTTTAGAATAAACTGTAACTCAAGAACAATGTAAACGGTAGCAGCTTAAATACCAGTGTCTTACGAATGCAGAGATGCTTTATTTTGACACGAAGAGGGAGAGAATTGTGTAGTTTTTTTTGTGAATGTGTACAAAACAAGGACCACGTGGAAAATAGACTTGGATGGAAAGTAGACTTGGATTGATGGATAACAGAACTTACAGGCAAGTAGATGAACAGTCCAAGACAGACAAAGAATATCCTCAAGCAGAAGGGACAGGGACACTACACAAAAGCTGTTTTCACCAAAATTGGTAAACTTTTTGGGTTTTAGCTCTTTGACTGAATGACGATGCTGTTTTCAGGGCCTGAGAAGACAAACTTTTGAAAACAGGCTTCAGAATGTAATGTTTTGAAAATAGACTTTTCTATTCTTGTGTACAGAGGCAGAATGCAACTCCTCTCAAAGCAATGGTGTGACCACCCAGGTTGCCAACCGTACATGTTTAGTATGGACAGCAAACAGCCTACTGTGACCAGATCTAGAAAAACAAAAACAAACAAAACAGTCGGACTATTCAGTGTTGTTTGTTCTGAAGCCTCTATTACAGACTTCTTAAATTTATAATGCACTGTAGACTTTTCATGCTTTTACAACAAAATGTACCTGTTCCTATCAAAAGACACCCAGGATGTGAGAAAAAAACCCAAAACATCCAGTCTTTCTTTTCTTGCTCCATCTATCAGAAAGTATTTCCTTTGAAGCACTGCCCAGATTTGAGGCTAATTGTGGTATCATACGCTCTGCACCTCCCCCGGGGGCACAGTTCAGGTATTCGGAATTTGCTTTGTCCGCACACACTAGAGGAAATCACTAGCAAGACCAAGCCACACCCACTTATGGAAAGGGGTGTGGCTATCCTCAAATGACTTTTACCTGCAAATTACATTTTAAGCCACAGACACACAGATGGTTCATGACCAAGAGGCTGAAACAGATTGTATACAAGCATCCTGTGACACATGATTCAGGTGGTGTTTTATATAAGAAACAGTATTTTGGGGACTTCAAAGCAATACTGTATATAAAACTGTGAGTAAGAGAATAATAAATTCCAAATTCACGAAGGATATAGTCATACCCCGCAGTGCTGAGCAATGAAATTCTTTGCTAATCCCCTTCATACGACAATTGTCAACATTTAACTACAGTATACCAAACAAAAAAATGAAGGAAATAGAATGTACAATTAAGCACTGTACAAATTGAAATAGCTTAGACTAAGCTAAACAGGAAGAAGAGAAATGTAAATTTTCCAAACCGCTGATGTGGTATTATTCTGTGGTTTTTATTTTGAAAACTAAAGCCATTTACTGCTTCCCTTGCCCACATATTAAAGTTCCAAAAACACTGGTGTGCCAAACCTTTTAAAAAAAGATATTCAATTTTCAGAAAACCATTGTACGAAGCCCCTTAGGTTCCATTTTTGCGAGATCTTGCAAAGATTCTTTTCTCTCCATGCCGTTTTTTTCCCCCCTGTGTCACTTTAGGGCCTCCGTACCATTGGCCAAAAAAGTCAAAGCAAAAAAAAAAGGAAAAAAAGAAAATGTAAACCAAGTACAGTACAAAAACAGTCAAACTATCAACTTCTGCTCACAGTATATATTTTAACATTGAAACACTGTTGATATTACTACATGGTGCATAGAACACGGAGAGCAAATATTCTTGGGGATGAAGACAGTGTAAGTGTTAAACAAATATGGAAGAAACCAGAAACGTGACCCAGGAGAGAATTTACTAAATAAAATAGGATGAGATAAAACAAGACCTTAAACTGTAAATATTTTGTCCATTACAGTGAAGTGGTGCAGTGTTGCATCTTACAGAGTGACATTTCAGAAAACAACACAGAGTATTTTGATGTCACATTCTCACATTACATAGAGGGTGACACATTGGCTGTCAAGCCTATAATAGCCCAAGACTGTCTGCTTTTATTTAAGGGCATTTTCATCCATTTAAAATATTCATCTAATACACTCCAGCTCCAAGGGTTTGCATTTCTCAACTGGGATCAAGACCAGAGTATTTAATGAAGACAGAACACATCCATTATATATGACTGAGACTTGCACTGGGTCATCGAGTTGAATCACTTGACAAAATGTCAGAATGTTTCGGTTTTGCTTCGTAAGTATGTTCTGTAATTTTGAGCTGACTCTGACTGTATCTGCATTGAGTCGATGTAACCTCAATACAGATATTCAGCGCATGCTCAAGAGCCAGAAACAGTAATTATTTTTTTAATTACTGACATGTCCGAATCTCTAGAATTACATTATATGGACCAGAAAGTACATGCAGAACATGTTTGTTAACATTTAACATCAAAGCTGTTGTGTATTCTTGCCAATAGATTCTTGTTTTTTGAATTCATTTCTTACAGTGTAATGTGTAGACATTTCGCTGATTTCACTCCAGCACACGACTAGACAGAAGCAAAGACAAATCCTGGTAAAGCACCTGACACTGATAGTGTAAATGATTTCAAGACTTTAGAGGCCTAACTTTAACACAATTATTTACCCGAATATCTCACTGGTAGGTTTGTTTGTATTCGTAAACAGCCGAGGATTGTTTTTCGGTGTGCTAATACTATTCTCTGTGTTGTGTCTCTCTGCACAGGGAGTGTTGTAGATTTTTTGGGGATGATGGTTTGACTCCCAAGGTGTTTTTCACCAAGGTGGCTCCCTTTGGCCTCCTGTGGATCCTCACCAACTACCTGTATCTGCAGGCCCTGAGGAAGATCAACACAACTGATGTCTCAGCGCTCTTCTGTTGTAACAAAGCCTTTGTCTTCCTGCTCTCTTGGATTGTACTAAGAGACCGCTTCATGGGGGTCAGGGTGAGTCCTTGTTGAGAGAAAATGTTCCTGGATCATCTGTTGATTAGAGTCAAAACAAGAAGCTTTATTTGTAAATCAGAGTAAGTGAAATCTGAATTACAGCATGTGTCCAGACAGCTGTGAAAAATGATTGTGCCTATAAAATCAGAATGAATAACTTCAGCCTGTTAAAAGGGAACATGGCCTTTACATATATGTATGCATGAACTGAGACAAACAGGAGAGAAAAACAAAAATCCAGTGTTTTATATGTTCACTACTAGTGCAGAAGATTCATTCTGAATAACTTATCTGTGTAAAAAGCTTCTGCAAAAACTCCCAAAGGACTGTAAAGATGTGATAGTCTTCTCTGACTGAATGTGTAGCTGAAAGTGAAACCAACACACACAACATGGGAGCAGGTCATCTGCGTGTCGGCAGTGTTTCAATGTGCCCCCTGGTGTGAGGAAGGGGAGGTTTAGCTTTGTGAGGGATCTCTTGCTCAGCTCCCACTGTGACTCCTCAGATGCTTTCTTGTCATCCTTCTGTACGGATTCCCGTCTTCTTCTCACACATTCAACCCCCCCCCCCAGCCCCCAACTGTATTTTCAGCAATGAAAGACCTCAACAGAGGCAAATCTTGTAATAATTATCTTTCTCTCGTTCTCCCTCTCTCTCAGTCTGTCTATTTGTGTTACTAGTGGAGATTGCAGTGCTTGGATGTCTGCAGCAATGCAGGGATCTTGGATGACTTTGTCATGAAAGTGAAGCAAAGTGAAGGAGAGGAGATGGAGGGTGCTTGTTCACCAGAGATGGGGTTTTAGGCTCTGCTATGTCGGCTCATTTTAGCTGTAATAGACTACATGAGGTTGCGAGCTTCCTCTACACTTGAAGAGCTATTTGATTGATGAGAACCTTTGGATCTTTCAGTTGTAAAGGTAGCCAGACATTGTGCAATTCACATCGAGCCACAACAGTAATAGTAACGTCATAACGTAAGCTGCTCTGTGCGCAGATGTTGTAATTTCTGGGATTGTACTGAAACTTCTCAGTGAAACTGAAGCACCAACACATGCAGGGGTTATTAACCTCTCAAGAGAGCACTCCAGGACGAGAAATGAAAGGTGTATCTTTGACTGACAGTTAGGCTGCAGTGCAGAAACAGTCGTTTTGCCAAAAGGTACAGAGGGACATTAGCCCAGCAGAAAATACATGCTCATTTTTCATCCTGACACCGTCCTAATGCAGAGCTGATCCACTCAGCTGGACTTCACCCGGTCTCTTCCACTAATTTCAAACTAAAGCATTTCCCACTCAGCTATGACCACATTACTCAAACATACAGCAAAGTCAAATTCTGTAAAGGCAAATTCTGAAAAGGCAAATTCTGTAAAGGCAATATAAAACAAGGATAACATACTGTATGTGAGTGTTGGTAATTGAAGGGTGCCAGCTTGGTGATGCTTTTTACATCCCACTTCAAAGCGGTGATGTATTGTAATTGTAAGCGTTCATGTGTTGGTCCGTCCGTCCATCCGTTCGTCCGTCCGTTAGTCCAGGGATGAAAATGAGATGATGACCTTGACTTTGAGGAAAAATTGGTCAAGGTCAAATTTTAACTTTGGTTCACTCAGGAACCAGATAAGATCAAAAGACGAGGGGGAAGGCCATTGTGAGAAAGACCATTGATCAAAGCTAGTGCTTTGATCTATGAAAGTAGGTCAGAGTACTAGCTTTGATCTTTAACCTATGCAAGTAGGTCAGGGTAAAATTTTGAATTCAAGGGTGTCGTGGGATGTTGCTTTTTCTGACTGCATTGGTTCTTGTTTTTTTTTTAGCTGTGATAGCTACTGAGGCATGGAAGTGGGAGTGGGTTGTAGAGGTGACGTGTTAGTGGATGAAGAGGTGTGTTTGATTTGTAAACGTGAAGGAAGTGCAACAACAGTCAGTTGACAGACAATCAAACCGACACTGAAGAGGAGACCTGGGCCCGTGTTCCAAGCGTTATGAATGTGAGGGTGGGTTTCATTTGTGCTTGCACTTAGAGTTTGACTGTGTGGGAGTAAATATAGATATCAACTGAGCAGCCAGCTGACAATAAAATAAAACCCACATTTTAATGAAACCACTACAAGCCCTGTCATGTGAGGCTTGTGATTTCTGTAGTGAGTGAGTAGCTGTGCTCCTACACAGCAGTAATGGCTCAGGCATTTTTTTTTTTTTAATTACCACGCTTTGAACAGCATGTCGTTCCTTCTCATTCGCCGATGATCTTCAATTTTGATCACCCTCTCTCTCTACAGATCGTAGCTGCTATCTTGGCCATAGCAGGAATTGTAATGATGACCTATGCTGATGGATTCCACAGCCACTCAGTCATCGGTATTACTTTTGTGGTGGCCTCCGCCTCGATGTCAGCGCTGTACAAGGTTTGTGTTTGCATTGAGCAATTGTAAAGAACACTGTGCATAACAAATGTGTAAAGATAAACTTGGTCTAGCTAGAGTGTATGTGTGTATTAAAAAGCCTCCCTTCTACATGTGTAACCAAATTGCAAAAGGAGATTATGAAATGTAAGACTCAGATTACAGAAGTGTGTGATAACTCAGCTTTAGTGTCCTGATCAAGGTGGTTACGGAACAGATCGTTTTATGGGGCCCTGGCCTCCTCTGTCCTGCCTACTCTGCCTAATATGATAAACAGAGAGTCGTAACCCTGAGCCAGCGACATGACAGGTGCTCTGCAAGTGCGTCCTTCTATTAATCACCCTCCATCCTGTGTATTCTCAGGTGCTCTTCAAAATGGTCCTGGGCAGTGCCAAATTTGGAGAAGCTGCACTCTTTCTGAGTATTGTTGGAAGTGCCAACTTTGTTTTTATCAGCGTTGTGCCGGTCATTCTCTATTTTACACATGTGGAGTACATCGGCTCACTTGAAGACATCCCCTGGACCTACCTCTGTGGGGTTGCAGGCCTGCTTTTTGGTAGGATGGAACACATATTGTATGCAACAATAGTTACATAAAGATTAATTATGAATATTCTTGTATTTTTTGATGCTTGACACTTTGTTGTTGCCCTATTTTTGCTCTTTTCCACAGCTTTTAACATCCTGGTGAACTTTGGTATTGCAATAACATATCCAACATTAATCTCACTTGGCATTGTTCTAAGTGTTCCTGTAAATGCCAGTAAGTCTCTCAACATGTTCTCCATACATATCTTCATCATTTAATACCTGACAGCATTCATGCTTGATATAAATTCCATATTTTCCTTTATTCTCTTTGTGTAATGTGAGATTTATTTAAAAATCAGGAAGATTTTGCATTATAATATTTGATATTATTATTATATATTTTGATAATCCCTTCCAGTGCTCTTACCAATGTGTCTTTGGACTTTTGCAGTGGTGGACCACTACACATGTGAAATTGACTTCAACACAGTGCGCCTCATTGCTGTGCTCATCATCTGCCTGGGGTTCCTCATGCTGCTGCTCCCTGAGGACTGGGACCAGTGCTTCATCCAGCTCAGCACAAAGCTGCGCAAACGTGACGAGCCAGCAGAGGGCAGTGGGGAGACAGGACTCAACTGGAGAGGGAGAGCCACCACCTCCATGTCAACATTTGCACATTGACATATTATGATCCACACAGATGCAGGGAGACAGACACATGATGCCCTCTCTTTTCAAGCAGCTTCCGAAATGAAAGAAGTATTTCAGCTTGCTGTCTGATCAGTTACATTTTGGCCACTGGGCGATGTAGGAGGCACACACTGTGTATTATTTATTTGGCGTCCACACCTCTCAGAAGTTTTTCCGAGTTGGTGCGTGGACTCAATACATTTGTGATCCTCGTTACCCTTCAAAACGATCAGGTTTTGTTACTTTTGCTGTACCTCATTCCATTCTATTCAGTTTTGGAGTGGACTTGCGGTCTTTAACACATACACATTTACACACCTTTAAAATCCAAAGAAGAATGCCTGAAATGCTGAACGCAAATGGGAGGCCCACAGCAGTGTCCCTCAGGTGTAAACGTAATGCCTGCCTTTCCTTCACTGTACATAGCTATATTTCACACCTCAGATGTCCTGGAGATGTTGATCCAATGGACTCATCTGGTGTGATGGGCCCTGAGGATCAATCTGAGCTGAAGAAGCTTTCACAACATGTTACTCTTATCGTCCTGAGAGAACAAGCCCCTCTAGACCACACTGAACCCCCCCCATGACAATGTGTTGAGTCCCACTCTATGGACGATGACAGCCGTCGTTCAGCCCTGGAATTGGTTTCTGATGCTTAATTTTTATTTATTTATTAGATGGTTGAAATTTTTTTCTAAAATCCGTCCATAAAACACTCCACTCACCTTTCCTGGTGAAACATGTTTTTATATACATTTTATTCAAATAATATTGAATTTATATTTTCCCAGCCGTCTTAGCTGTTTAAACTATTACATCGCCTGCCTACAAATTGAATGCTGCAGGTATCCCAAACTTTGGATGGACTAAAAACACTAACAGCTTATACTAAGATGGACATGTTTCATTAAAAGTTTGAAATACACCTTTAATAACTTGACACACTATTAAAACTGAGCCACCCTTTGATTTCCTACTTATTTAACTTTCCATAAACAAATTTGGTTTAGTTAGCAGTAATTTCTTTTCTGGAAAAAGACTGGCTGAAATTTGTCCATCTCTGCTCTTTAAAAAACAAACAAACAAACATTTTACAGCTTGTTTTCATGAACCACTTTTCTGAGGCAAGTAATTACCTGAAATGACCCTGTGAGCCGATGAGGCACACGACTTGTGAAGCGACTGCTGGAAATTCTGCCTTGTTGTGAATGTATGAACATCACTCCGCCACACACGCTCACTATGTGCTGTTTCTACAGTGGTGCCACAGACTGCTCCAGAGAGGCTCTTCAACACAATCCTTCTTCTCATCAGAACAATTTGCTTTTTGTTTTGCAGAAAACTCTTGATGCATCCAAAAGGACTTTTTAAAATATATTTTTGGGTTTGGTTGCTTACTAACTAACCATGATCGGACAGTGAGTGACATCTGCAGGAAGAGCATGCACGTACTGTATGAGCAGATACAACTCATACACTTCACTGCCTTTTGTTTTGCAATAGAGTACAATAGCACTGTTTCCCATTGTCATTCTCTATGACAATAAATAATAATATTGTATTCCTCTGGAATTATTGCTAGACATAAATGTAAACCTTTGTAAGGACTGATGATTTTTACACTGAAATGCAACATATACTGATCACATTTGAGGAAGAAGTATTTAGATTGTGAATAAACGATGGGTTTATTTGATCAAATGTTGAGTGTCTTCAAGTGTAATCAAATGTACAATATAAAAGATTTTTTTTTCAATAATGTTTTTGTCATTTGGTTTGTTTTTACCTCCGTGTCACTGCAAATAATATCAGATAACAACAAAAGTAAAGATCTTAGATGAGTGGATTCAATGAGTTGATCCATGGAATCATTATTCTGCTAATGTAAGAGTTTCAGAAAAGCAAATAACTTGTTGGGATCCCAAATCTCTTTGCTGTCTTCCATGATGGTCAACTGGACACTTGGAATATTGGTCAGATAACACTATACGTATTAACATGTTATTGTTACTGCTGAAATTATTAATGCATTAACTTATATGCACAATATTCAATTAGAAAGCCAAAATTCCCTTATTGCATCCTTGGAAATGAAAGTATTGGTGTTGTTCAAAGTAAACTTTTTTTTTTTTTTTTTTGGATGTGGACTTAAGGACCAAGTAATAAAACAATACTAATTTCACAGCTCAGTGGACAATGAACATATTAATAGTTGCAGTGGGGGAACAGTTGAGGATTTTATGGAGAAGTGATATTAACAAACATCATGCTCGACTCTCACAGCAATCTGACCATAGAAGAAGGTGGCCTGGCGCTCCTTGGTGAGAGCAGAGAAAGGCAACCTCTTGCCCTCTTGTGGCCCAGATGGAACTTGCAGGGAGTCCGACCCTGTGTCACAAGCAGCACTTTGAAACACAGAGCAGGACAGGGAGGTATTTTCATGGCGACAGACTTTAAATAAATGCTCCTCAGAATTATGTTTGAACTCAGTGCTAACAGTAAAAATGGAGGAGGAATAGCTGGCATCATCACAGGTTGAGCTCTCAGAGGTAGAAGGAGGTCTAGGAGGGGCAGTGGTCAGGGAGCAGGCGTTGCTGCTCCTGTGGTCCTCTCCTTCTGACCTGACCATCCCTCCCCACCCCACCACATTCCCTAGGCGTGCTCTTATTCTATGCCTCAGTCCCAGAAGAGCGCCCTGGAAACGCTTGCTAAGCAGAGCATACAGCAGCGGGTTGATGTCGGAGTTCAGCAGTAGCAGCCAGTACGAAAAGGTAACAGCGGTGGGGGGAACGAGGTTGGCTTGGCCTGAGATGGCAGTTTCTGTGGCCTGAATGAGGGCCACTCCTATGTAAGGCGTCCAGCACAGGAAGAAGGCTGAGATGACCAGAAAGAGACGCACCACTCCATGGTGATGGTGGTGGTGCTGCTGCTGGGAGGTCTGCAAAGGCGGCTGAGAGGAGCTCTGGGCCAGGAAGGAGAGTAAACGTCTGGATGTAGGGTTGTTCTGCTCTGCATCAGAATCAGGCAGAGAAGAGCTGACCTCAGACACAAACTGTCCGCTTACGTGATAGATCAGTTTTGAGGGGCAATGCAGACTCACACAACGTTGATGAGATAAATCAGATGAAGAAAAACCACTGGCTGGATTCCTGCTGCGTTGAACGGAGTCCTCCAATATATGGATCCTCCTGGCGTGGCTGCGGGCCACCTTGACAATGTTCACATAGCAGAACAGGATGACTACTGCTGGTATGAGGTAGGAGAGGACAGCCATGAATGCTGTGTAGCTGGGGCTGCTGGCCCAGTTGACTGCACAGCTATACATGGGATCCATATAGCTGATAGAGCTCCAGCCCAGCAGGGGAGGGCAGCTGGTGGCCAGAGCCTGCAGCCAGATCCACAGGACTACAGCAAAAGTCCTCCATAAGGTGCAGCGGGAGCTGTAGCGCAGGCAGTCCATGATGGAAAGGTAGCGGTCGAGGGCAATTGCAGCTAACGTCAGCACGGAAGCTGTACAGTACACAGAGGAGGTGTAACCAACGTACACACACAGCTTCTGTCAGACAGGAGAGACAGAATCTCATCACATGCAACAATAGGAAGAAAGGGAAGAGTTATGACATAAGATCTGAGGTTCAGATCATCGTGATGATACCATAAACGACTGTAAAGCGTTTCATAGACGTGGACAGAGGTGACGTACAGTAAGATCTTTCCATCCATGGTTTATGACAGACAGGGCAACAAAAGGCATCACTCCGACGCCCACCAGGAGGTCGCTGATGGCCAGGTTCATGATCAGCACTGATGTCACAGAGTGGAAGGTCTTGGTGGCAGCCACAATGACAATAACAAGAATATTACCTACACAGAAAAACCCACAACGACAGAGGTCAGCAGGCTGCATTCTGACCAATTAATCTGATTCACTTTTATGAATGGCCAGTAAACAAGCGAAACACAGTATTGATGTTTACCCTCCAACATTTGGGACATATTACAGTTCATTAATCGAGCGGTCTTGTCATTCGTTTTCCTGAAATAACTTTAACTAGTTCAGTTTATCCATGTACGATGCAGATTATTTAGAATTTATTCAATTCTGATGCTCCTGTCGTCTTTAGAACACAATATATGAAATTGTAATTTTGTGTAAAAATCGCACTTGATGAATATACAACTGTCATGCTGTTTACATTCTATCATTACCTAAAATTGTTTGCATATGTTTTATGCACATTATTAATGTTTTATAAAGCTGTATTTTACATTTTGATGTAAACAATAATAAAAACATACTTTCAATGTGACAGGCTTATTTTTCTGCTGTCTAGAAGGTGCAACTGTGAATGCAGTTTAAGGTCTACTTTCAAACTCAGTGTCTTTTTGCTTGGCATTGGGAAAAAAATCAAAAGAAATGAGTGAAGACCTCAGGGAAAATAACATATTGACTTCCAGAAGCCTGGTTCATCCCTGGGAACAATTTTAAGTGTCTATAGGTGCCACGTTCATCATTACAAACAACAGCACCCAAGAGGGAAAACCGTGGGACTACGCAGCATCTCTCAGAGAGAGATGTGTTCCATCTCCTAGACATATTTTAAAAGTATTCATCCATTCCATTCCACGACCCACGACAGCGGAACAAGCGGTTAGAAAATGAATGAAATTTTTTTATTTATTTCCAGATCAGAAGCAAATGGTTTTGAGGGGATGTTTGTGGAAACATGCATGCATGCATGCAAGTTTAACTAGTTCAGTACTAATGTAATCTGAAATGGAAAGAGCGACTGCAAACAGAGCTATAGAAAACCAGTGCGGTGCACTGCGTTCAGGAGAAATGTTCTCTGACCTGATGCAATAAAACATATGTGGACTGAAAAAGGACGTCACAAGTTGAACAAAAGTCCAAAGTCTCAACAATGTATTGAGGAATCAGCTCATTTTTTGAGGAAAGTTAAACAACCTTATGCTGCATGTATATGAAGACTATTTTCCTTTGATTATATGATGAAAGAAAGACATTAAAGATGAAACAATTCAGTATCTTTCGTGTCTACACTGAAACTATTTTTCCAAATGCTAGCCTTGCTCTATTTTAATAAAAAAACAAACAACCCTGACAACCAAACACAAAAAAAAAAGTCTCATCCATTGTTCTTATCAATGTATGACACGTTTTGAAGCATAAATGCTTTAGATTTTTTAGGTGAGGTATTTAGGTTATTTAAAACGAATGAATATTTTTAGATTTGAACTGAATTATGTTAAACTACAGTATTTGGATAAAGCAAACAAATAAAAAAAACATTATTTCAGTCAATAGAAAAGTAGAAATTAGAACAAGTTAGACGTTTTAGCTATGCTTTAAAGGTTAAACAAACAGGCCATAGTGTACCTGTCACAGCACCCATACACATCAGCACCATGAGCACCTCCAGGACCAGTTGGATTCGCCTGGACGACCCAGGCTCTGCAGCCCCCGACCAGCTCGCGTTGACCGGATCCACAGCCTGCAGAGAAGCCCAGGGGTCATTCAGGTCCATGTCCAACCGCTGTCCTCACATGATGAGACGTGTGCAGGCGACATTTGATGAGTCAAGAGATGAGCGTGCCAATCGGCATCTATTTGCTCCCAGTTTGGTCGGACAGACTCCAGGTGAACCACCTCCTTCACTCAATGGAGAGGGGGAGGAGGACGCACAAACACCTGCTCCCAGTTAACCCGTTCTGTGCTTCCAGTGTTTGTACATCCTCTCAACAGTCAATTAAAAACACAGGGACATAAAATGGTAATTGCAAAGTTTTATTTAATTTGTCTCAATAAAAACACACATTAAAATTATGAACTGAACTTTTTTTTTAAAAAGTTCTTCTCATCAAAAACATTATTTAATTCTTTGCTCACATAGAAGATCTTGGGTACGTATGTTCTAATCCACCCTGGCGCGCCGAGGCAAAAACTAATTGCTCTCATAAAGACTCATCCTCCTCAAAGGGGAAATTTTGCTAATGTGCGTCTGCTCTGCCAACACAGAAATTGCCTCCATTAATATAACAGCACACCCAGTGGAATATTTGGATATAATAACAGCTCTGACGACTGCCGACCTGATGCCTGGCAGGACACACAGAACATGACAGCCCTCAAAAGGTTCACACATCAGCTGCATTTAGCATCTTCCTTTGCTTCAGCTGTAAGTTTCAAGATCCTCCAGGCTGTCTAAATGTTCCCTGTCAGAAAGGTCGACGTGTGGAGGTCACGTGGTGTCCGTGGTGCTGCTGGTTTTTCTTCAGCTGCACCGTGAGGGAACCTCCGTAGAACCGCATCCCAGGTGCTGTCGTGTGTACTCCCATATCAGCAGGGCAGCGCTCACATGCACGTTGAGAGAACGGATGATGCCTTGTTGGGGGATCTCCACACACACATCGAGCATTTGGAGCAAATTGGCAGGTATACCTTCTCGTTCATTGCTATAATAAGAGACAAAAACAAAACACTGATAGAATGGGATGAAGCAATGGAAACATGTAGGTAGGTGGGGTTAGTTATGTTCTCATGTTTGAATATACTCCAGTCATTTGGTGTTCAAATTTGTATAAATTAATTTAAAAAACATTAATTAAAAAAAAAAGAAAAGAAAAAGTAAAACATCTTCATCTTGTTTCTTGCAGAGATTCTGATGAGGAGATACACACCACTCGGATTAACCAGATGTAGCAGCTTGTTAGCTTGGCTTAGCAATAAAATCATTTTTACACCTCACAGTTTAAATGGATTAAATAAAGAGACGTCTTTTTAATTACGTCGAGCTAGAAGTGCTGATGTCAGCACTTTGGAAAGAACTGTTCCCTCAGTTCACAGCCTTTGTGAGTGTTTTTTCCAACCATCCATCTTCTACTGCTTATCCGGGGGCGGGTCGCGAATTCGGTGAGTATATTTTCCAAAAATCAAAATTATTCTTTAAAATTTGAGTATTTTCTCGCCCACCTAATCTTTATTCGAACCTGGGAGGAAAAGTTTCTAGAAACCAAAACTGCAGAACTCACATTGAAACATTACATCACATTAACAAAAAGGCATCTGACATCTGTTTCAAGACGCCAGACCTTCCTTCAGTCAAACCATGTTCATCTTACGCCTCATAATAAACTTTTTCAAAGATATTATTAGGATATCTAACGTGAGAACCCTTGCCAACAGAAACCGCATTAATCCATAGTGTTAAGTGGTAATGATTATGAAGAAGACAGACGACTTAAGAGTTCAGTCTGACTCAAGTTGCAAAGTATTAAATATACACTAAGATTCAGCAACATGTGCGAAGGAAACATGCAGAAGTAATGAGTTTGGTGTTCAGTGAGAGCACAGAGGCTGCCGGCACAGTAAGAAAGCATGATTTCAAGAGCTTACACTTATCGTTAGAGAGATAATGGTGGCCTGATGAGAGATTAGAGCTGTGCCCTGCTGTGCTGGAGAGAGCACAGCTGTGAAAGACTGAGCACACAAACAGGGGGGTTAAACTCAACACAGCTCATACGTCTGTGACTGAAGAAGCTGAAATAGAGCAGAACTCCAAAACAGATGTGGGGATCAATGTTAGCCACTCCCTCATTCAGTGTGGGAACTTGTAATAAACTTTGAAGTGCAATTGCAACTGATCTGCCCTCACGTCAGCAACACAACTCACGCTACACTAAACAGAGGTGTCACTGTGCTGGTTTGTTTAACTTTATTTGCTCTGGGCTTTGTATCTGAGAGAGCCAATTAAAGGTCTGCGTGCCCCAACTTGTTCACAATGGAGAGGAAAGGCCCGGGCTCCGGAGGGAGACACGCAACTCCAGGGAGATAACATTAAATTAACTTGTCAGTTCACACCTTTATCCACACGAGTCACATGGGAGAGCAATTAAAATGCGCAGCTGGGAGTTTATAGATTCACACACTGATGGAAAAAGCCCTGGTTCGACTGAACCTGGCTGAGATTATAAAATGAGAGTTTTCAGTGCAGTCGTACCCCAGCAGGAGCAGCGTCTTCTCGGGAAACTGGTAGTCCTGGAGGCTCCGACTGTTCGCCGTCTGCTCTACCCCGACGATGCAATACCCTTCATTCTTCTTCACTAGCAGGAATTCAGTCAGCTCAGCAGGCTTCACCTGAAGGATCATTTATAATGAAATGACCATTTCACCAAATTATGCAAGCAAAACAACAGATAACACTTCAAAAGTGAAACTCGGATGCCGCTTCTCAAACTGTAAGATGATTTAAAACAGATAAATTCATTTGCAAGCACGTTTGAAACTGAAGACGTCTGAGCAAGTTTTAATATTTCCGTCCGATTTAAATTTTATAAATCGCCATGAAATCCTAATGTAGACAGTCACAGGCTTCTAAATCACAACAGAATAGAGAGTCACTAAAAAAAATGAAGCTTCTTTCAAATGTTCCCCTGACAGTCCAGCGGGTCAGTAACCAACTTCAGGACAGATCCTGATCGCTGGGATCAAACTGAGTTCATTCACCTCTAACAGAGGAAGCCACAGCTCAGAAGAGACACTCAGGGATTGAAACTGTTTGTCACTGATGTGGCGAAGGCTCTCTAGAACCAGGGCGCTGGCGCCAAAGATCTCACAGGTCCTGCACAGACCTGGAACAACATAACATCAATGTCTTTAAAATGTCATTTATATAAATATGATCTTTAAATGGCTTTGATACCAACTCATAGTTAACAAACTCGAGGGGGAAAGGGATCTTTTTCTGCATATATGGATGTAATGACTACCAATCTGTCACTATGAGCACAGACAGATGTAAAAAGGCTCCACTTTTTCATTTACAGACCAGCTAATGTTCTTACATCATCCAGGTTCAATATTAGCTTTGGAAATGGGTTTTAACCTCTATAAACAAATTCAGATTGATTCATCCCCTTATCAGGTGAGAAAAAAAGCATTACAGACCACTAAAAAAAAGGAGTGTCTGATGTGAAAGCTGGATTTCCCTGTGGAAACTCTGATAACAGGACTCAAGTGATTGATTTTATTGCAGCTGTGTTTGAACTCTTTCCCCAGTTCTTTACTGTGAAACCAAATAAATGTGTGTGACGTTAAATAAAGGAGAAATCACTGACATTTTTGCTCATACTTCCTGCTACGGAGTGAAATGACATCATTTGTCATATTGCTCCTGACCTCCTAAATTTGTCGGCTTGTCAATGAGTGAGGCGACCACCAGCAGGGCGCTGTGCAGTTTGCCCAGTCGAGCAGCCCTCTGCTGTGGAACCAGCTGAAGTTCAGGTTCCTGCTCCTGGATCCCCAACCTCCAGGGAGTGATCTTCTTCTGCACCTCAGCCCAGCGATCCAATTTATTATGCTCACCTGGAAGATTCGACATCATGACTGCACAACTCAGGATAAATTCAAATAAGATTATGGTATGTTGCCTCATTGGTCCCGCTGTTTGTAAAAGATTCTTCCGCACCTTTGTCTTGCTGGATCCAGTCTCCAGGCTGGAGCTGGCTCAGGTCCGGAGCTGGATTTCTTAAAGGAAAAGATGGGGTCTCAGAGAAACATGACAGTTTCTCAAACTTCCAAGGTGGAATCCATTCATCATCAGCCACCTCAGACAGACTGGGAAGAGTGTAGAATAAAGTCTAAAAGGGAAAAGTTAAGGTTAGACAGCGTTTATGTATTTCACCAGGCTATAGTTCAGAGGAAACATATTTCACACCTCAACACTGTAATCCCTGACAGGATGAAAGGCACCAAAGAAGAAGTGTTCCTGGATCCTAATCCAGTTCTTGTTGGCGTTTCTAAATAGTGAAACAGACAATACATATTTCAGTAAATGTAAGGGTATCTACATTTACTTAAGTAAATGTTTTGCAGATCTTGCAGTGGTTTCTCTCTCACCCGGTGCTCTGCATGGCTTCAGCCTGGTTCAGACAGGTTTTGATGACAGTGGACAGCCCTACCAGACCATTGGCCTCATCCTCTGCTAACCCCCACACCCTTTTCAAAGCCACTAAGGCATACAAGCGCACGCTGAAATTATGGTTGAAGCACCACTGCAGGATGACGTCCAAAGCTTTTCGTAAATGCACACCCTAAAAAACACACGAGGAGAGAGATATTTTAGGTGCGGAAAAATGACACAAGATTGGTACTTGAAAGGAGAAAAACACTTCGTAGGCTTCACCTCATTTTTAAGATTAGGAAGGATGATGCTGAAGTGGACCAGGACAGACAGGAAGGTGCAGATGCTTGTTTTGGTCTTGTCGTGATCCTGCACAGACAACACGGAAGTCAGCCACACTATTTCATGTTTCATATATTAATTTATTCTGTTTTTATGCTTTATTTTGATAACAGGGAAAACAGGTAAAGACATGGGGGAAGAAGAGATGACATGCAGAAAAGGTCTGACAGGGGATCTGAACTCAGCCCACTAGAGGAAGGTTTAAACCAGCTTGAATGCTCAAGCAGGTGAGCCACCTGGGAGTCCCAGTAATGTGGTGTCACCTCACAGCGTGGGAACTCACCCTACTGAAACACGACCAGAAGCTGTCCATGTGCTGTGGGTGGCGGGTGAGGATCAGAGCAATCGTCCACTCTATCAGGTATTTGACGGATGCCTGGTTACCACAGAATCCAGCCTCAAACACACAGCTCACCACAGAGGCAACAAACTCCTGCATCACACACACACACACACACACGTAAAAACCCACACTGCCGTTTTCAGAGTGGTTACTTCCTGCCTGCTACCAAAATTGTGAGCGTGTCTGTCTTACCTCTCTGAGTTTGGGCAGCAACAGCAGCAATGTTTGCCATACTCTGTTTTTGATGCGATGTTGCAGGGAGTTGCTGTAGTAACGTACTTTTGACTTTGATATATTATTATCCTGGAGAGATGGGGTAGGGATCGAGCAAGATAATGGAAAATGTTGAGAAGTGTTGGAAATGACGTTCAAAGCTGCCTGTATGTTAAGTACAACTGTAGCCCTGTAACAATAATTCAGAGGGCAGACCACTCATATGAGGTTTGAAGGGTGCTTGACACTATAAATGCAATTAAAATTATTCTAAATTTAGAACTACATGCACAGTAATTAAAAATTTGGAAAAATATTTCCATTGATTTTTTTTCGGATGCCTGTCATCTTAACAAACCGGTCTACACTCCACCTTTTTCAACAAATCCATGACTAGTTCCTCCATCAGTCTTTGATGCTGCAGATTAGACGAGTCCAGACGGCTGAGGAAAGCCATTGCACACGTACGGGGCAACTGATCATCCCTGCTGTCACTGCAAAGGAAATGCACTTGTTTGTCTACCAAAACAAACAAAAAAAATCTACACAGCAATAGAGACCCCTAGTGCTATTATTGTGCATCAGAGCCATTAAAAGGAAAGAGGTGCTCCAGCAGAGAGAAAGCTCACCTTTTCACCTCCACATTGGTGGAACACTCCACATACGTTTGGACATCTTGGATGAGCCTTAGAAAGAATAGATGATAAAATGGTTCAATGGACCATAGAAAGAAATGAATAGGGGTAATGCTGTGGAGAATTACCGTTGATCTCTCCTGAACACTGGTCCGTACACACAAGCCTCAGTGAGAATGCTGAGGTGGTTGAAAACACTACCGAACGCGTCGCCGCTGCTTGTTTCCATGGGCAGCCACGTCTGACAGCAGTGTTGAAGCAGAACGCCAAACACTCCGCTCTTCGACTGAGACAGCTCCATTAACTCAGAGGCAATCTAAAAAAACAATTGCACATCCCAGCTGTCAGTATGCTTGATGGATAATTTATTGGAAAAGTGTAAAACCCCAAACCTCATATATTCCAGATTAACTCAGCCTATACTTTTCACCTGTCTCAAGGCAGCGACAAGCTTTGGAGCCTCAAGGTCTGTCAGTTCAAGCAGTTTATGATGGAACGCCATGGAGATGAAGGCCTTCAGGGCCAACCAGAAGTCATGAGCATTGGTGCTAAGCCCCTGCACCAGCTCCCAGCTCAGAGTCACAACCTCCACACAGACTGTCTCCTCATGAGGTAGAAACTAGGATCAAAACATTATCAAAGTGATACTTCAGAAAAAAAACATTTTCAAATATTAAATTAGCCTTGGTAATAAATCCTTCCTGTTATAACAGCACAGAACATCTTATACCCAAACATCTCATTTCATTTAACTCACTTGTGGCAACACTGTCTCCATAAAGAACAACACAGGCAGAACCAGGTCACTAGGCAGCAGAGCCAGAGCCTCCACACCACAGCTCAGAGCTGTCTTGAGAGTCTCTGATGCTCTGGAATTCTCTACAGACTGTGGAATCCCAAAGGCTTTAATCAGGAAACTCAGACAAATCCACTGGCCCTGCAGGAAATTGGCAGCAATGCGTCCCCAGTCCTGCAGCCAAGGACCCTGCAGGCCATCACTAAGGAGAAAAAAGGGGAGAGAAAAAAAGTATTGTACCATGTCAGGCCTGGCTTTTGATATTCTAATTTTTATTCAATAAATGCATTTTACTGAACATTTTAAAGCTTACAGAGTAAACAGACTTGCACTGACATTGAGCCATCTCCTGTCTGTGGTCTCTGCAGGCACTTGTTGAAGTTTGTAAAAGAAGATGGACTAATGGAGGACGGGGATGTAAAGCTGTAGAAGTAGTCATTCAGTGATTTCAAGACAGAAATGGTCTCTGACTTCATGTCAATCACTTCTTGCTCCACAAGACCACATACCATAGCCAGGGATGAAATAGCAACAGCTTTAGTCACCTGATGTGGCACAGAATGGATCTGGAAAGGGTGAAAACAAAACACTGCTGAATAATTTTTGGGCTGCGTGATGAAGTATTAGTTTATTGCTCTGTACCTGCTGGTTTGGCTCTTGTAGGACCTTGAGGCTGTGCTTCATAATTTTAGGTAAATATGTCTGCTGGATTTCCTGGTGGTGTTGTATTGCAGAATCGAATGTGACCACAAGCTGCCTCAGGACGCAAAGATACAGTTCTGCTCGCTCCACATCAAACAACTGCATAGTGGAATAACACATGCATACGTCACAGGCAACCACGAGGGGCATTGATTTGAATTGGGAGTGATGGCAACTTGTTGTTTACCTCCTGCTGGCCCTCCAACAACCACCTAAGGATGAACTCTTGGACTGAATCAACAACTGTAAAAATTAGCTTCTCCAAACCCATTGTCACTTTATCCACTGTGAAAGGAGTGACAGGAGGAGAATTAATACACTGGAAAGTAGTTTTACTAGAGAGAACAATACCATAAGTACAGGACTAGATTCAAAGATATTCTAAGTGGGTGGCTGTGGGTTGGACCGATTGTAAGCGAGATACTGATGCCCGAGTTGCTCACCCTGGAACACCATAAGGTACTCATGGATGGCATATTATTCTGTGTATGAGCATATGCAACAAAATAAAATTCGACCAAAATCTAAATGACATCACAAACATACTTTGGAAACAAAACCCATAAAATAAATGAATGATATTCGACAGAATTATATGATTACGTCTGAATTACAAAAACAGAAGCATTAAACTACTTTTTCACACAAGGAATCAACGTGGACAGGGTTGGCTTGACTTCTGTAACAATAAACAGTTATGATCCTTTCAAACCTTGCTTTTCATTAGTAGACTGACAACTTGTTGTTCTCCCAAGCTGGATTAAGGCAATCAGAAGTTGCAGGCTCTTGTCACTCTTATGCACAGGTAGGTAGATACTGGGGCCCACTCTGTTCAAGGTGTCCACCAGTGGAGCCAGTAAATACTCCAGAGTGTCACCGATCTCTGTCTCAGGTTGATTTTCCTTCATGTCCACACAGAGCAGAACAGCCCTCGCCAACTTATCAGCCTCTCTGGAGTCAGGTAACCTCTCAGTGTGACCTGAAGAGGATGGAGACCAACTTCAAAAAATACAGCCCAGCAAATGTCACCAAAACACTCAGCAACAAATCAATATTTGACTTACCTGTACTCACTGGAACTTTAAGATAGGTGCAGATCTCATTTTGAACATAGCTTCTTATAGTTTCATGTTCTGTGACAGCAGCAGTAAAATCTCCACCTGTGATCTTTGACTTAAAACTGCCTTCATTTTCCATTAGCCAGGCACAGACCTGCAGTAATGTCAAAAATATGTAGCATCTTAGTCAGTCACATAACTTCTGGTTTGTGTCAATTTGAAACTTTAAAGTTAGTGTCCCTCGCCATATATTTAATACAGCATACTTGATTCCAGATCTGTGTGCCTCGACACAGTGACTCATCTGTGCGAAAATCCATCAGGAAATTAAAAACATCATACAGGGTCACCGAGCTCTAAAACAGAGAAATTTCAGTTACGACTTTCACTGACTCACTGTGCTGTGTATAAAAACACATTGACAGAACCACAAACACCTGACAATGCAAAACAATTGTAAAGTAAGTTTAGTGAGCAGTCAATAACATACTATCAAAAATAAATAAATCACAACTTAGCCATGTGACATTATAACTGAAGTATGGGAACAGATGTAACTCTCCATATGTGTCAGCACAATTATTCGGAACAGAACTTGATAACTATCTCTGAGGTCCTAAATAAGCAAAGTAACTGGATCAATTGCTAATTTTAAATTATGATTAAAATTATGTTCATCTCGTCATCAAGGAAATGGATGAAAAGAGCATTCGAAAATTGGAAGTTGTTACTTTTGCTGTAGGGAATCGAATTGTGTCTTACCACGTCTGTAAGACAGAGGGCGCTATTCAACAAGAGGCACTGAGCAGCACCTCGCAGCACAACTTGATGAGTGATCATGGTGGAGCGCAGCACCTCCCTGTAAAACACCACGTATAAAAGCAGAGCATCTTATCATGTGTAGCCAACTAGGACCTGGTTTAAATGTGTGTATAATGAGGTACCTGAGAGCTCCAAGACCTTCTACCCCCAGCAGGGGGCTTGGAGGAAGACTGGATAGAGCCTGACAAAGAAACAGGAGGGGAACCGCACACCAGTGCTTCAAGTGCAGCTGTTGGATCATTTGAAGCAAGATATGGCCTTCAGGACAAGAAAAATAGCCAGACATGAAGATGTGTTTTAGCTTAAAGACGTGTCTCGCAGCTTTACACCTGAGGCTTCTCTACCTCTGTGATGGGATGGCAGGCTACTGAAGAAGTTGGTCATGAAGACTTGAAGTTTAAATCCGAGTTCAGGACACTCTCCTAGCCTTTGATTAAGTGACCTTCAAATAGCAGAAGGTTGGTTAGCAAGGACTGGTGCAAAAACCATTTGATAGTATGAGCAAGGTATTTCATATCCTAGGTTTTGTGTATTAATGTTAAACACTCACCTGTGAAAGAGTGAAGCTTCAGACAGAACATCCATAAAAGGGCCAACAATAAACTGAGAAGCAAAACAATGTGAGAAAAAACTGTCAGGGCTCACATGTGTCTACATCACCCTTGACGGAGTTGTATTCAAGCCTGTACCTGGGAAAAGGCCAATGCAAAGTCTGGCTGCTGAAGGACCTGCAGCTCCAGAAGATGACAAACTCCCTCTCGCATTAAAGATTTATTCTCACTGTGGAATATTCGCTGGTACACACACAGCAACCAGGATGGGTGGAGGAGGTCCTGACCTGAGGCTGCAACACAGGAGAAAACTGACAAAAAGAACTAGAACAAGCTATAAATACATACATTTTCTATAATATTGGCACTTTTGTAAATATATTTCAAGTGAATACAGTTTGGAAATAAAACATATCCCTTTATTGGCACCTTTTTAGTATTTTTTACTTTCTGTAAAAGTAGTTATGGCAAGCAAATGCATATTTGATGAAAGGTCACATTATCAGTCTAGCCCTTAAATTCATGGATAAGTAAATAAATGAATTTATAATTCACCTTTTATAAAGTTTCAACAACAACTGAATCACAGCAGACATCATGTGAGTAATTAAAATCAGAATACAGTATTGAAAAGAATGAAAAGAACATTTATTAAACACAATCACAAAGTAGCTCCTTCCATTTTTCAATTTTTTAGTGTTACCTTGACTGTGGTTCACCATCATTTGGATTAAAGTGTCTATTCGGTTCAGAATTGGCCGGACAACATGAACCTGCAGGGGGAAAACAGCACAATGTCAAATCTGCACATCATGATGCCAAACTCTGATCAATTATTCTGGATTTCTCACCTGGTTTTCCTCCAGGGTCTCCATCACCAGTACGTAATCCTCCCAGAACTCTCTGAGCAACTTGCTCCTGTCAGGGTTCCACCTGAAGAGGATCTCATCTGCAACCAGTTCCACATCAGCAAGGAAACACACCACAAAACACAAGTGAATAGAAACATGCGAATCTGAGACTCTTTACCCTCCAGTGACGGAGCAGGAGGACATTCCACTCCTTCATCCTCTGACAGGGCAACAGCCTTTTTCAGTAGGTACAATGCTCTCTTGCGTGACACACTGTCTTTGTGAGTCAGCCCATTCTGAACTATCTTCCAGAATTGGAGAGACAGCCGAGGGTCGCAAGAAATGCTGGGAGGTGTCAGCAGGTGATCTGACAGGGCGGTCAAACACAACAGCGCCCGTTCTGTGACTACAGGTGTGTGATCAGCTCGATGCCAGCTGCACAGATCATCCAGGAGCAGCTTGAGGATGGTTCCCGACCTCGCACCGCTGTAGCACTTCAGGAGAGCGATCAGCAGACGGACTGGGATTTTGGAGACCAGCCGGTTGGGCAGTGTTTTGATGCAGGACATAGCTGATGTCAGGACGGTGAGTGTGAGATGCTCATCTGCAGACAGTGAAGGTATGAGAATAGCCAGAACTTCAGTAGCAACCTCCACGTTGAGTCGTCCAGGAACATGCGACTCCTCGTCCGTCACCTGGAGCGATGGAAGGACGGACACCGCCAGCCGTGTCGGTACCGCCGCGTCACACAGCGCGACACAGACACTCACCAGGCGGCAGACAGCGGCGGTGCTCTCCCTGCACCGCACGCCATCACCTGCTTCTGACGATATTTTGGAGAGAAGAGGGAGGCATTGTGTCCAAATGACCGAGTCCATTTTATCTTTAATAGACTCCCTCTTTGCAGCTGACAACTGATCCGCGTCCGAGCTGTCCATGAACGTACCGAGCCCCTCAATGAACGCTGTCAGCGCCTCCACCTGCTCTGTGCCCGGCCATGAGTCTCTGGGCCAGGACAGAGACTCGAGCAAAGCTCCGCAGTCAGGAGAGCTACACAACACCGCCCGGATTAAAACAGAATACATTCTACACCACGGCGAGCACACAGATGCAAGTTACTCACGTCTATCACGAGCAACACGTTTTTTTTCATGCCAAACGTAAACTTCCGCATACGTCACACCCAAGTCTCGCGAGAAGTGGGCGCGGCCAGAACACTCACTTGGTTGAAAAACAAAACTTTGCAACGAAATATTATTATAAATATTATAAATATATTATAATTTCACTAACCATGCCAATAAAATTACTTGAGGATAAAAATATAAATTAAAAATTTAACAGATTTCTTGGGAGATATGTGTAGTTTATTGAAGCTTGACTCTAGTTTGAGATCATCCAGAAAACAACCACCCTTGCGACCCACATAATCTGAAGGGAAATGAAATATCAAGAGGTACAACTACTAATCCTCTTTCATATAGTTGTAATGTTTGGTAAAACTACTGCGTGTACTTTGGGAGATGTCACTATAATTTTTTTTTTCTTGGCTAAAATGGAACAAAAGTCAAACACCATTTTCATTTAGTAGCATAAAGAATTTATTTTCACCATAATAAAAAAAATGCTTTTGATAAAAAAAACAGCAACAACTACAACAACAACAAAAAACCCCGAGCGGTTCGGTTTTGAAACACAAAATTGTTCATACATTATTTGCAGAGTTTACATTTTTCTATTTAATGACTGACAGTCTTTCCAAGTGAGTTCAAATTGTCTGAAGACAACGGCTCTTTTTGTGTACCAGTTATCTGAAAACCAATGTCAGAGAAAAACAAACAGAAAGGTGTTTAGTTTGTTGGATGCATAATGCAAAATACTGCACATTCATTACACACTTCCTGGTTACAAAAATAGTGTCTACTGATGATACTTTTCTGTCATAATTACAATAGCAGGTAGAATAAAGAACGAAGATGCTTTGGATGAATGCATTACCAGCTTCAAATGACCAACACTGCTGTGGCAGAAAGCCTGGGAAAGCATGAAAGTACACCATCCAGAAGTAAAGCATTAGATGAAATGTGATTTAAAATTAAGGAGAGCAAACTTGCTTTGAGCAAATCTCTCGAATTAAAAAAAAAAAGTGTTTACATTAGCAATACACTAATGGAAGGGTACAAAATACCAATCTCATTATTGTCCAATGCAGGACACAACAGCATGGCTTTAAAATATGAAATCTATCATGGTCAACATTTAATGGACATTCAGATATTAAAAATGTTTATCGAAGTGAACTTAAGAAAAGGCAATATAAAAGTTCAGAAATGTTGCTCAGAGAAGTTGAAATGAAATAAAACAGTGCTAAAAAAATATCATATATACAATATAAAACATTAATAAATATGCTCAATTTACTAAATAAAAGAGTATAAAATTAGATCCGTCATCTACTCAACGGCTTTTCTATTAGGATGAAGAGTTCCGTTATTTTTAATACATCCCTGTTATGTGACACACCCATCCTTTGTTGTAAGCATCACCACAATAAAAAAACATTCATGTGCTGGCAACCCACAGGTTGCATGGCAAATGGAGGAATAGAACAGCTGTACCTGTGGACATCAGAACACAACGTGCTCATAGTATCAATTCCAGAAACTGCTCATCACCTAACATGTCCAGGGAGAGACAGTTGGTTGACCTGCGGCCATAGAAGGAAGGTTTGGCTTGGCAGTGCAAAATGGGGTACTGACTGTGCTCGACACACCCCTTTGTGTTTGATGAAGCATCTGGTAGCCCAAAGGTATAGCTGTGTGAGGAATCAGGTGGCAATGTCGTTCCTAGGGGTGCTGGAGGTGGGAACAGGCGTACATCATCTAGACTGTGGCTGTGTCGATCCGCACAAGTCTGTGTCCTCGATTTCAGAACCTGAAATAGAGACAGGCAAATAGAAAAATAAGAAACAGCAACAGGGAAACACAAAAGAGGCAAGCACAAGTAGCTAGAAGATAAATGACAAACCTGCTTTAACATATCCTTGTCACTCAATTTCCCCTGAGCTTCATCACTATCTGGGGAACATACTTTGTCTTCTGCAGAGCCAAAAAAAAAACAAAAAACAAGTTTGACTTTTGACTTTATCATTTTAGTTGATGGAATCAGAAAGAGAAAAATAAAAGAAAATATCCTCTGCGTAAAGACCAAATGATTCATACCCGGTGAGAGAGTCTCTGAGGGGTGTCCTCCACAATCCACTGATATACCATCAAGAAGATCAGCCAGCTGGAACATCTCAGTAGGATAATCCACATGCACCTCCGTTGGACTTTCAATGTTGGTTTTAATAACTGGAGAAAAGTAAATTATTAAAAATATGTGAAAGAAATCTATTAGATCTGTCTGTTCAAAGGACATATTAAAATGAGACTACTAACAATACTAAACAAGAAAAAAAACGTGTTAGAATGGCATCGCATTGCTTACTTGGCAAAAGTTCTTGCACAATTTGACAAAGCAATGAATAAAACTGAATCTCTATGAAACAAAATGCTCCAAATTGAACATACATAGACAGCTGTTGTCATTACTACTACCAGATTTCACTGAAAATTAGACAATTAAATGTCCAAATGCACAAAATTTCAATTAAAATGTCCTCTCACCTTCCTCATGCTGCTTGTCATCTTCCAACCGAGCCTGATTGCTTGCATCAGATTTGGAGGTGCATGAGCTGCTGTCGCTGAAAAACTTTTCTGCCTGCTGTTGACTTTCCTCCTCCGTAGAAGCCATCTCTGCTGAGATACTGTGCTGGCGAGCATCAGCTTCAATCCCAGAGCTACTAGTGGAGTGTCGCGATAGCCCAGGGCTGCTCTCACTGCCTGGGGGGTCCAAGTCCAGGTCATCACTGATGTATGACTCTCTGTATCGTTTTATGTCTAAAAAAAAGAGAAAAAACAAAACCCATAGTCTTTACAAGGTTCCCCACTAACTTCCACAGAGAGTTTTCCGTCTTTCTGGGGTAAGATAGAAACAATCAAACAAAACAAATGGAATATCAATTACAATACAGAGACGTTTTCAAAAAGGCTTAAAACAAATTCAAAAGTGCAGGAAAATGTTACATTGTCTGAACGCAATCCATCCTGACACTATACAGTGATACCTCTACTTACGAATGTCTCTACTTACGAAATTTTCTGCTTACGTAATTTCTTCCGGATCCAATTAATTTCCTAAGTAGAGGTACCACTGTATATTAAATCTTAATGTTATTTTAATAGAAATGGTGGAGTATTAGTCCAAAGAACATTTTGCATAAAGTACAATGAACTATTCACCTTTACTGATATTTTTCTAAGAGAGCATGCTTGTTCACCCTGAGTCAGCATTAAATATTTCTTACCATGAACTCAAGACTTGGGAAAATTAGTATCCATAATTATGGCTATAATTTATAGTCACTACATTCAATTGTCACCGATACTGCTGGTGAACATAGCTACTGAATGTTAAGTTGCCACTGACATCACTTGAGTGTTGAAAAGATTCTTGTAGGCTGAGTCACAACCTGGGTGAGGTTACAAGCATCCAAAAAAAGAAACTTCCCATTATCACTGATGATAATCTGCTTTTATATTCCTTTACCTTCACTCTCTTCCAGCTGGCGTAGGTGTTTGAGGGCAGGCTGGAGGCTGCGGTAGATGCGATGGCTGTTGCTCAGGTGCAGGAGGAGGTGGCGAGAGCGGAACGATGACCCAGTGTAGTAAACCAGCTTCCTGGCTGATGGCAAGCCATCTGGCTGGATCTCGAATTTCTTACCCTGAATACATCAAACATATAATACATAATGTACGTAGCCAATGAGCATTAATTATTACTATCCACTTCAGCTTAACACAACTGAGATGAGTAACGTGTTTACCAGGAAGGTGAGACGTCCCACATTTGACCAGGGGAAGTTGTATACCAGCTGTCGCATGTTGTTCACCTCCTGTGATTATAATACACACATACTTAAAAGAAATATCTTACATTGAAATTTGTGACCTTAATTGTTTGAATTAGCACAACCTATTTTGATAAAGTGTAATTTTCTTGCTATATTTTAAAAGAAGTAATCAATAATCAACTGTCCTTCTGTGTGCTGGAGCCATCTGGTCTTGGCAAAGAGGCCTACCAGCTTCTCGAGGTACCTCACGGTCTGCTGGCTCTTTAATCAGCCAGGCCTGAAGCCCTAATCCCCCCAGATGGCCTCTGATGGACAGATCAAACAACTAACGGGCACGGCAGACAGCTCTATCTCCTGATGCAACGCTGCCTGTCCCAGTCCCAAACATTACTCACAGACCTAGTAAGAGGTTTGTAAGTCTTCAGATACGAACACTGACTCACTGAGCAAAAGCAGATTCCTCTGATGTATGTGTTGACGTATATTCTACACTTTAATAACACACTCACACATGCACGTACCTGATAAACTTGCATTCCTCGCAGGGTCAGGCCAAGCAGTGCCGTTCCTCTCTCTGCCTTTTTGTCCTGGCCAAATGAATGATGAGATGTCAGAGAGGCATCTGAGCGCTTCAGATAAGATACCAGTCCACAATTTAGGCTCTCTCTGTTGCTAACAACAAATAGCAAATTGTGCAATAGGTGGGCCTGGCTTCAAAAGATCACTCAGTATGAGAGTGATTTTGCAATAGAGAGGATAATATGCTGGAATGGATGGATGGGTTGCAGTTATACCCCATAGTCATTTGTCAAGCAGAGACAAATCTAGCATACAGGTATAACACATGCTGCTGTTCGATGTAAGATACAAAAGCCTGATCAAGTCACTTATTTAAAGAATGATGAAATTTGATGAGTCACCTTTTGTAGTTTGTAAAATGTGACAGGCACATCCTCCAGTCGACACGCCTCCCTGATGAAGAGAAGGACGGCATCGCGCTTAGACATGCCCCACAGCTCCTGGTGCACCTTGGGACCATGACAGAGGAGGTAGTTTACCCCACGCTTAGCTAAAATCTACAGAGGGAAGATGATATTGTTAGAGCACGACACCAAAATATTATACAATAAAATCAGATGTCTTTTATACGGAACATAACATTAGATTCTAAGTACATAAATTCTGCTTCCACATGTTATACCTACCCAGGGGGGAAAGTACTGCTTGGGTTCAAAGTAAGGAGTGACCTCCGTATCCTCTCTTGGCGGCAGGTGGTCACCAAGATCCGCCTGCAAGGCATAACCTGCAAGCTGGAAGTACACCTCCTCCTGCTGACGACACTCGGAGCGAAGCACCCGCTCCCGCAAGTCAGAGTAGTAAAGGTGCCGAGCCTTTCGTTCACTAATATCACAGCAAAAGAAAAGAAAAATAAAAAAAAACAGGCAGAAAAAAAGTTGTCAGATAGGAGAACAACAATGATGTAAACTCATCCATTAAATGAAGATGTTTCACACAGAACAGAGAAGAAGTACGTACCAAATGAGTCTACCATTTTCTATGTAGTACTGCACTTTCAGACAGAGCAAAAGCGGCAACGATCTCTTTTGCAATCCCTGTAAGCAGAGAGGGAGAGACAGAGAGAGGTTAGAAAGGGCTTTTTTTGCACTGATGAATAAAAAGCAGTGGCATGTAGGCCACTGCAGTCCCAATTAACTGACACAATAGTTTGGCGTGCATCCCGGTGAAAGGCTTCTAATTTCCTATATCTACATTTACTGAAGTTATCCCCAAGATGCCTTACCTTTCCTGAATCAAGTTTCCACTCCTTGGCAAAGTACTTAATGAGTTTCTCCTCCATGTCTAAAAACGTGTGTTCATTATCTGAAATGGAGAAAGACAATCGGCACACAAGAAGACAGTTAGGATGTAAACAAAACACTGAAGCAACCGAGCGTAAAGTTTGACCCACAATGACATTCATTAGAGCGAAAGAAAAAAAGAAACAAGTCTTTGTTGTGAAACAGGATACTAGGAAACTAGTGACAATGATGCTAATGTTAATGCTACTTTTTTCCTAATTTCTGGTAACATTGCATCACAATGAACTCTGCCAGGAAATGTCAGAGGGGATGGGGAGATGTATTCAGTGTAACCTTACTAATCACTTAAATATCTGAAGTCTGTTTCGAAATGTACAAGAAGAGAGGATTACTCCCAGCCTGGCCCAATGAGTCATGGCACGGGCATTTTTATTTCATGTGTTTTATCCCTTTTGTTCAATATTGTGTGGTCAAATTATGCTCACTAAGTGCTTTCATAACTCCTTTAAAACATCCATCCATCACCCCGTTCAGCATCTCATTCCAACTTTGACTAATTTCGACTGCTTCACCTCTCATCCTTCACCGGGGCCTTTGAGTAAGCTAAGCTGAGTAAGGCAGGATGTGTCATCATGACAAGTCCCCCAACTTCTCTACCCTCCACCCTCCTCTTCCCATCATCAATCCATCCCTCCCCTCGGTGAAGATGAGGAATGCAGGAGTGCATTCCAGGCTTAATGAAGTTAATATTGAAGGAATGTAGGCCGAACTGATCGCTGAACCAACACCACAAAAACAAAAGGCTGCTTGTTCAAGTGGTGAGCCACACAAGATTACTGAGGTATTTCTACATATTTGTACAAAGAAGGAGAACAAGGAAACAGAAAGTCCAAAACATTGCCCAGTGGCTGAGGTGGATTACACCATTCAAATATGTAGACTGGGAGGGAATCATTTTAATAATCCCTTCATGATGCTCTTTCTTACAAACTCCAGGTGTAAGTGCTGTACATGCATCACAAAACCTCTTATTCCTGTGCTCTCTGGATTGAACAGTCCTTTGAGGTTGAGAGGCTGCAGGTTCATTGAGGAGCAAACTCACCCTTCACTAGAGTGAGGCCAAAGAAGTGCAGCTCTTTGATTCCCAGATGCTGTGCCACATGATTAAACACATCCTGCCCAGTGGACTTTGGCTGGAATGGGAAAAGAAGAAGAAATATGTTTAGTGGGCATTTTACAACTCACAAAAAATATCTGTGGTAAACCCCAAACACTGCAATGATAAATAAAACATCTAGGCAGAGGTTGAGAGAAGATCTAGAGACATGTTCTTGTAAACACCTACGCCCACAGTAACGTCCAGCTGGTCTTTGTTGGGCAGGAGAACACATATAGTTCTCTCCTGCTTCACAGAGGCAGACATGACGTCTTGTGTCTGTGATAAGTTCACGGTTAAACTGATTCAGCTTTCTCCTCCCTCACTCTTTATCTGTTCCAGGGCAGGTCATCCATACTGCATCTGGAAAGATAGATGGCATTATTGAGAGATATGACAACATTTAAAAAAAACAAAAAAAACATGATCCAGTAAAAGTTAAGTATGAATGATGCAGACATAAGAATGGAGTTTAAAACATATGATTTATTTTCTGGTACAACAAAGATTGTAGTTGATGAAGTTATGAAAAAGAACTGAACTCCTGGGAAAAAAAAAAAAAAGCAGCCATGGTGACACATAGTTTGCTCAATTTGCTGACCCTCAACCCCAACTGGTACAAGGTTCATCTGATTAACGTCTCAGCATAAATTAATCTGGTTAACTACCACAGTGCGCCAACTCTGATCCCCTTAAATCCTTCTCTGGACAGTAACTGGCATAAAGAGGACAAGAAAAACACAGAGGGCACAACACTAACTAAATCACCAGACCTTCTGGCAATCTCCTTCAAGAAAAAGGTAGAAAATAATTTACTTCAAAGTAAAAAACAAACAAACAAGCAAATATGAAATCCTTGGGTAAACAAACTGTTGTGACCGCTTCAGAAATTTGGCATTCAGATAAGATAAGGCCTCCGTTGAGATGGAGGACAAGAAAACATGAGTTGCACTCTGTAGAGCAAATACCTCCACAGGGGCACAACAATCCAGCACGTTGGTTCAGACTGGCTGCGTCATGCCCCACCCCTCCACAAGGCTTTGACTCAGTGGTTTTTGTGTAAAGTTGTTAATGGAAATGTTGAAAAATATTCCATCTTGCAGTGTTAATGAAAATGGAAGAGAATTACTGAATCTGCACCAAATTCAGTGGGTTCTTTCGTGGACAATGCTTCACACGTCCAACAAGATCAGTGAAAATCTTCCTTTCACAAACAAACCAGCCAACAAACAAACGTGGCTGAAACCATAAATCCCTTAGCAAGTGTTGATAAAACATAAGGTGGATGTTTCCCTTACATAAAACAAGTTGTGGGATCTCAGAAAGTGAATGTTCTTGGCTCAGAGGGTGAAACATTCGTCTCACAAAATATGATTGAAAGACATGTTGAAACACGGCCTCACTCGTATCGGTTTGTAAGAGTGGAAAACCTGAAATTCCAGTAGCCTGAGCATCCGACTTGTTTATGACAAAGCCTGTGTATATCCAGCACATTCATGTTTGACATCAAGAAACCGTACAAAAACGGTTCTTTTACATGATTCATGTCTTAGAATATGTAATGCTGTAGCTTTGTGCCCTGATAATGATACATTTTAACGTATCATCATTATCAGACTACTTAAAATAATTAAATACTTCTATATATCACTATAGCCTGACAGACTCATCACTAACATAAATGTAACTTTAATCTATATTTATAATTACACATTAAGGAAAAGCAAGAGATTGGTGATAACCAAATGATATTACACTAGATTGGATTGTTTGTTTACTGAGATTTGAGGAGATGTTGCAGGTATTTGTGAGCCATGTTTAAACAATGCTCATGTGGAGGAATCCGACCAAAAAAAAAGAAGAAAAAGATTTCAAACATGATTTAAATGGTCTGTTTTGTTCATTTCTGCATTTGCCTGGCTGAAAAGTAAAACTACTCCTGTCAGACATCTGATCTATACTTGCAACACATTGTTACATTTAAGACTCCATATTTGACTTAAACAGTATGCATTTACTCATTAAAAGAGATGGGATGTAAAAATAAATAAATAACCGGAGTCATGTATGATTTAAAATCACCTAATACTTAAAATCCACTGCCTTTCTTCCTGAACCAGCTCGACAGCCCATCGGTACTCGTGTCTGCACACAGCAGCCAGGGTCAGACCCGGCATCAGATGAGAGGAGCCATCTGGATGTCTTAATTCCCCTTGAAGACTGTCATAATCTTACATGTGAACACACTGCTGGAAAAAAAACATCCCGTGTGTATCCGTCCAGCGCGTCACGGCGGTCACAGAGCGAGAGGGACGCGGTGGTACACGGAGAACCCCTTACAGCAAAATAAGTTTGTTTGATTGGCGCCGGGGTGTACGGGGGGGAAAAAAACAACAACAACAAGCTGTGTCGATAATGGAAAAACTTATAATGGATTCATTGCATCTATATTTTCGAACGCCTGACGCCTGATTTGTGTCCCGTCTTGAAGCGAGGAGCCGCTGGCTATGTCACAGTTTCGGTCTCACGTTTAGGAAACTGTACTGCATAATTTAGGGGATGCTATCACTAGCGTATGACTTTCAACACTTTTTTGTTTTACAAAATAACAATAGCAATATTGTTTTTTCAAATCCCTTGAGAAAAAAAAAGCATTTTTATTGGATGAAACGGTAGCGATAGCATTAATTTAGAATTTATGGCAACAAGTGTCTGGCTACTCTTAACTAACTATAAAGTTACTCACCACATTGTACAAGGTGGAAAAGCTGACATTCAAGTTGATGATATCCTGGAATGATACTCTTGTTTATGCAGAACTATCACCTTTTAATCTAAACGATTAACAGTGCCGGACATCCCACCAGTCTGGTCCCATCAGTGTTGACTGCCGCAACATCGTCAACGAAGGTAAAGCTCACACGAGTGAGACATACCATTATGAATTATTGTGGGGGTGCTACGTTATCATTGCAATTTTTTTTGAGACATTTTAACTCTTGTCACATGTTTTTTTTAACTACTATTGATGCTAATTTCAATTATTTATCAACGCAAAAATCATAGCATACCTTTATTTATAAAAACACATAAACAGTCCTAGGCAATATATAAGAACACGCCCTCGTAGTGTGTGTTGGTTTAGCGTTCTCGTACTAATTATCTATTGAAGCCACGATTGACTGTTGGCATAAGTAGAAAATTGTAAAAATTGATTCGACTAATTACCTGTTTTTATTAAATATAACTATGTTTTCACAAATCCTTGCAGTTTGATTTTGAAAATTATTTTAGGTAGTGGACACCATGAAAAGTTACTATTTAATATGACAAAATATCTAAGCGAGTCCTTCTGGATTTAGCTGTTTTTCCATTCAAATATGAAATAATTTTGTGGGTTTACCATTTTTCTAAAGAAAAGATGCTAACTTGCGATCTTCGATTATGTTGTGGAAACAATCGACATACCGTAAACCCATTTTCCACACGTTTTTTCTGTCACTACCTTGTCGCAATCGTAGTAATAATCCCGCTTTATAACACAGAAAACTGCATGCCAATTACTGTTGACTCAACACTGCCATCTTCAGGTCACTGAAGTGAATTACAAAAATCCCTTTCAAACGTAAAAACCATTGAGAAAAAGCACAAAAATAGGGAACTTTAAAACTAATAATGAATTAACTACAGCAGCAGTGTTCCAATAGTTTTACCTTGTGCTCAGTTGCAGTGGACGTTATCCAACGAAGTGAAGCACTTTACATCACTCTATATTTGAATCAAATCTTTCTATTTCTAAAATTATAACTCAGTGAAACATGTTAAGTTCAATATTGGTATGATCAGTTTCTGATGAAACTGCAAGAACATTTTTTTTTTCATATTAGTGAAAACTGCATTAGCAGACAAGACTACCATAACTTTTTTTTGTTTAGTCTCTTCTTTCTCAAATAACTCAGAAAATAAACCAATTTTATCAATTTCAAAATATGCATATTTAATGTTATGATATTAGAAACATTTCCAAGAAACATTTTTTAATTCTAATCAATACCTTCCAGTTTAGACAGACAAATCAGTAAATCCTGATACCAGACTAATACTTTAGAAATCAAGATTATATTCCCAACATGTGCTTTAGCTGAATCATGACCATTGCTTAAAACCCCTGTAATAAAATGTTATGTTGTAGGCAAAGCTTTATTGTCCCCAACACCAGTTTGGGTAAATGTTGTGCAGAATGCTCCAATGGAACAGACTAAAGCCAAGGCTGCAAAGTTCAAGCAACAATCCTTTTTGAAATGGAATATTTGCCTTTAAAAATGATTGAAATAGTTGATAAAAATGTTAATTGTACAAATGATCATTTTCAGTACAAAAGCTTGTAAAATGTATTGTGGTGCAAATCAATGCATTGCCTCTTAAATTGGTGGATAGCAATGGTGAGCACAATTAGGATGTGCAGACTTGACTTGGGCCAGCTCACCAAAACAGCCACTTCATTTTGTAGCAGCTACATTTCCAGTATCTACAATTAACTGAATAACTTGCGGAACCATTATCACATAAATAACACTGAAAAAATAGTATACATCAAAGAAATTCTTTTCAAACAAAACAAAAACATGGCGTTAAAAAAATAAAATGTGGCAAACTGTGTCTACCATGAATCCAATATGAGAAACATGAAATGAAAGAAACTGATTTTGTCCCTATGTGTTTGAAAAGTCAATAGATATGTGGATATTTCATAACCAAGAGATAATACAGATACCATAATAAGTGTAAGGATTAATGCAATGAGGTATTAGCTCCACATTCTTCTCATCTAGTAATGCGTTTGATTCTTCCACAGTTCTACTGAAAGAACTTGAGGCCTGCAACGAGGAAAAACTTCTCCAGGAAGATCTCTGAGTCGAGGACAGCAATGTGGGCAGCCCGGCCAATTAGGGAGTTGGCAGTGTTGGGCAGGGCATGAATGACATCGTATCTCACTAGATTGCAGTCTTTGTTCTGTAGAACTGGTAGCAGCAAGTTCTCAATCATCTCAGCATACACAGGACCTGGTACAGATGAGAGTGAAACATAGAGAACAGAACATAGTTTGTTTTGTTGTTGTCAAACAAAACTTCTATGTGTAGAACTGTATGAAGGCCAACTATTTGGGGATGTAGACATAATAAATCATAACAGATCAATCCCAAGTCAGTCTTCACTGTGTTTATATCTTTTAAGCAACAGTTCAAGGATGAGCACTGTGTTGACTAGGACTGTTTTACCAACTCACCTGTTTGTTTATCCTTTAATGCAGTTTTGCACATTTCTATTCGAGCAGAATGATAGGGGACGTAACGATCTTGTAGTGATCCCACCAGCACCACATTCTTGAAAAATTGCAGACCTTCAACAGCAAATCCAGAGAAAAGGTGTTTACATAATCTAATATCTGACATGCGCAGCCTTAAAAAAAGTCAGTGCAGCTAACCCGATTTCTTGCTCAGCTTGTAGAGGAAAGTTTGGCGAGGATCAGAGTGATCACGACACGTCAGCTGCAAGAGTGAGCCTGACTTTTTCCATTTCTGCATGAACCAAAGACCTGTTAACAAACAGATTACAGTTGTAATTGTGATAGTTTCACCATAAAAACAGACAGAATAGCAACTAGCACTTATACTGATTGTGGTAGTGTGACTGAAATATCTGAAGATTATGAGATGTGCAATATTCTATTATACCTGTGTTGACCAGAGCAGAGCTGTTATACAATGTGCCCAGGTGGGGTCCAGATAGGGAGAGGAAGGTGTGCAGCCTGCTCAGGTAACATTTGAACCTAGGCCTAGTTAGGACTGAGCGAACTATGAGGTTCCCCAAGGAATGACCTACAAAACTGAAATACACACAGCTTTAGACACCAAAATTTAACCAATACCATAGTCATGCTGTTAACGACATTGAAATGGAACAGGATGCTCAGGCAACAAGATTTTTTGTGTTTTTATATATTAATTCAGAGGGACAGCACATGTTCAAGGTTTTGGAGATAAAGTCAGAGAGTCCAGACTGAGATGGTTTGGACATGTCCAGAGGAGAGATAGTGAATATATTAGTAGACGGATGCTGAGTTTTGAACTGCCAGACAGGAGGCCTAGAGGAAGACCAAAGAGGAGGTTTATGGATGTAGTGAAAGAAGACATGAAGGTAGTTGGTGTTAGAGAAGAGGATGCAGAAGACAGGGTTAGATGGAGGCAATTGATTCGCAATTGACCCCTGAAGAGAAAAGCCGAAAGGAAAAGAAGATATTATTATTCACTCTGAACCTTGAGAACATCCAGTATATATTGTAGGTTTAAGAAGATTGTGCTATACAGCTCTTGATGAATCACTGATAATTTTTTTCTTCATCAGAGTTTCGATATACAGTATTACATTTGGGAGTGCATTTTACCTTATTTTTGACACTGTAAGGTTGTACAACTGAATGTACTGGACTATTTCATCCAGCAATCGGTCTGTCATTGACTCAAAGTCAGCAAAAGTGTCATTCTGTTCAAGAAAAGAATACAACTTAGATTGCAAATCATTTACTCAGAGGCGTTACAGCTCAAGAAAGCTAATAGTACATTGAAGCACTGTGTGTCTGTTTCTATTCACCTGGTTCCTCTCAGACATTAGAAAATCTATACGAGCGCCAGGAAGTCCAAGCTCCAAGTAAGTCTTTACCAGTCTCAAATCTGCACTGTTACCTGCAAAGAGTAGAAGACACATTATTATTTTCTGATGCTTTCAAATGATGAAAAAATTACACTTAAATGACTAATCACAAAGTCAAATACAAGTATGTGATTACTGTTTGGTGGGAGTTAAAACTAATGTACAAGCGGTGTAGGAATTAAGAAACACGAATGACTTTCTTCTTACCGTCCAGGCCGTGGACACAGACAATGAGATGGATGCCTTCTTCACAGTTTTCATCTTCCTCCAAGCTGAAGTAGGGCACAGTGGATGCCAGCTCAGGTACCTCACTATACAAAAACCCAGGTAACTTAAGCTGTTTCATTTCTTCTTTGGCCTTAACAAACCTGCATCAGTGCAAAAAAAGTTTAATATTTATTTGATGTGAGACAGTTTAAATATCACATTAATTACAACATGTGGGACCTGAGATTGTGTAAGATAACTCACGCTTTCATCTGTGTTGTGGGTGCACATTCATACCACTTCAGGCTGGAGGTATGGGAAGTGGAAGGAAATGGAGGTCGTCCAATGCTATGCACAACACTGCCGGAGGCTAAATTGGAGCAGATGGGAGCTTTTGATAAATCCTTTGTTTCGTGGAGATAGCCGATGCCAAGCTGCTCAAATAGACAACTTGTCTCTTGGGCTGCTGCCTCACCAAATCCACTTTGCTCCTCATCAGCCACACCATTTAGAAAAGCATAGCCATCTCCTTCTTCATAGTAACCGTTCTCAATCATTTCATGCTCAGTTTCATCCTCGTCCTCTTCAACCTGTGGTTCTACCTGGATTCCCAGTGTGACAGCAGACGTGTCTAAAGGGCTGATCTCTGACACATCTGTGCTAGAGCAAGAACCAAAGTAGTTCTCTACCATACCATGTTTTACTAAATCAGTGCTACTGGTGGCAGAGTTACTGGAGGGGCAGGCAGTATGGGGTTCACTATGGGATTCTTTCACAGCCCCAGAACCACCTGCTACCTCTAAGCCAAGTGCAGAAATACCAATTATTTTGGAGAGTGCTTCCAAATCAAATTCAACTTTTATGTGTTGGGAATCACTTGCAGCAGCGTCAGAGGTGTAATTCGCATCGATGGATGGTCTGTTGGTGACATCTCCAGAGAAGACTACACTCTGCTCCTGTACCACAACACTGGACTTCCTGCCTCGGACTTCAGCCCCACCGGACATCCTGGAGGAACCTTCTGCCTCATCATCCGAAGGCAGGGAATTGATGGAGGTGAGGGAGGACTGAACTCCACTAACAGCACTAGTATTTTCTGGATAAAGATAATCTGGTGCCCCACTGCGCTTTTGCATTGAACTTTGCTGAACAGGCCAAGGTGAAGGATTTAGGATGGGCTTCTCAAACTGTGGGACATCGAAATCAGCAAAACCTAGTCCACCACACGTCTGCAGGCCAGAAACAAGCTGAGTAGTGACAGAGCTGGGCTCACTCTCAATTCCAGAGTCTGAGAGGCGGGAGGAGGCAATGAGGGCTCCTGAATCTGGTAGCCTGATGTACTCCGTCTTCACTTGCACTGAGACAGGACAAGCCTTGCTATGCTGTGTCTCTTTACCAGCCCTTTCCAAAACATCCACCACAGACTGTTCTGAATGGCATGGATCAGTCTGCGTGATGTCAGGACTATTACTCTGTAGAGTTCCATCAGTCCTACTGGAAAGGAGTGATACCTTTTCCACTTGGTATTGGTCATTGATACTTGGTTTCACTTCGGTTTGCTGTAGTCCTGCGTGATCATCTTTATGAAGCGGTTGGTTGCATGTAGCAATAGCCCCAGTACCTGCCTGAGGATTATTCTGTGTGTTAAGAATTGAAGAAATTTTGAAAAAATCTTTTTGAGCAGCAGGAGTAGTTGTAGTATCACCTGCAAGAGAATTAACAGCACTATGTTCAGGATGTGCTGAAATGGCACCAGAGTCAAAAACAGAGTTGGTATTAGTCCTTAGATAGTTACATGAGCCCCCCTGCAAGGTATCTTGATCCCCTTGTTGTTTAAGGAAAGCTTCTCCCTCCTTGTATTTTGTGCTGGTGTCACCAAAAGGAGCTTTGAGGTTCTTATAGCCCACCAGAACTACTGAGTCCTTGGAGCCCTGTCTAATCAACTTCTTGGAGTTCTCAGTCTTTGAATTTTTCTTCAGTTTGACTGACTTGCCTTTAGATTTAGGTGGTGGATCATAGCTGTCTGTCCAGGTGTTATCCAATGGTGTACACTGAGCCTCAGGTAGAGCGCTGGCTGTTGCATTGCAGTCCTTGACGTTAGATTTGTCTATTTTGCTGGACACTGAGCCAGTCCTTGCATTGTGCATACCCAGCCAAGGTCCATCACGGTCTTCAGAATCACATCCAAGTGTAAGTTTACATTGAAAAAAAAAGCAAAACATGGTTAACATGTGTTAAAAATAAATCACTCTGACTTTACGTAGGTGAATGGAAATTCTATTACAACTGACCTTCAGTGATGGAATCTAGGTATCTATCCTCAAAGATTATCGGCAGGGAGCTAACATCGCCATCCATGTCTGCGCATTCCACTGGAAGTGGAGGCAAAGTTAGGAAATAGCTGGAGCTCTTGATAGCATTAGTCATCTGCTGGTGACTGTGAGCACTGAATGGTGAGGATGTGGTGGAGAAAAATGGGGAGGAGTTGAGTTCATCATGTTTTACAAAAGAAAAAAAAACTGTAGTCAGAGATTTCCACACATGGCATATGGTATTTTTGAGAAGACACACAATAGTACAGGCTTGATAAGAAAAACACTATAATTTGTAAGCAAGAATGAAACATACTGAAGTTCCTGATAGGCCAGTGCAGATTGCCTTGGATGTTCAAGGCAGAAGAAAGCTTCAGCAAACCGTCGTACCTAATATAACACCAAACAGTCAAGATCATAACTGTTAAAAAGTCTAAGTATTGAATTCTATTTAGGAGAAACTATCAATGTAAAAAAGGATTACAGATAGTAAAAGACAACTGAAATAATTACAGTATTTTCCGCACTATAAGGTGCACTGGACTAAAAGGCGCACCCTCAATAATTTGTTTGTTTTATAATTTATTTCATATGTAAGGCGCACCGGATTATAAGGCGCACACAATAAAAAATAAATAAAATTGATTTGATAAACTGCAGCGGCTGTAGTTGCGCAATCCGTCCACCAGATAGAGCTGCGCTGCTCAGACAGTCATAATTGCATTCATGACTTCCTGACTACCTTTGAATGGCCCCTATTGTTATGTCAATAATCCATTCTGAGCCTCATCAAGGAAACCTGATCACTTGATCACCTTGCTATCGTAGAAAGAAGTCAACACGCATATTAAAAAACCTGACATTAAAAACTGGTTAAATTCATTACGAGTGCAGTTGGTGCAAACAGAGCGGATTATTTCCTGATCTGAAATCAGATATTTAAACTCAGACGTTCGTCTTCATTTATTAATTAAATATTGTTTCTATCGATCGGTAGTCCAGTCGGAGGTGAGGTGCAGCTATTTGCTGCTGTGTGTCCAAAACAATTTTTTAAACTAGTTTTTAATGTCAGGCTGCTAATTTACTGGCAAATATGACGCTGTTTTACTCCTAGAACTGACTTTAACGTCGGTGTCTCACCGCCGTGAATCTCACCGCACGTCGCTGCAGACAGAATACACAAGCCTGAATGCAACCCTCCGCCGCCCCCCCAGAGCTATCAACTACATTTGCAAATCTATGCAGCACAACGGAAACGCAGTGATTCTGCTCTTGAAATTTCAGAAAGTTGAAAGTGCAGCTTTGAGGGTCTTTCATTCACCTTTATGCCAGTTTCTCCGTGTTTCCACAGACTAATAGAATGGACCGTCACCAGATTCCAGCACAATGGCATTTTTAACACCAATTAAGTTTAAAGTAGGTTATTTCTGACACCAAATAGTTAAGAAATACTGAGATCAGTCAGTCAGTCAAACTTTATTAATAGAATTGTTGAAAGTTCCTTATGTTTTGCTACATAATCACCGGTGCTCCTACAATCTGTTCTACCGTCAGAGAGCAGCTCAGTCAGAGCAGGGACTTCGGTGACGCCCCTTGACTACCGTTGTTAGGGGGCGTAGGCCCGAGTGCCTTGTGAGGGGGCTCCTCTGGGGGCGGAGTGTGGCATGACTGGCGGCCAGACTGCCGGCTTTTTTTCAGCGACCATGTTTTTAACCAATATTAATATGAATATTAATCCACGCACCGGATTACAAGGCACACTACGGGTTTATGAGAAAATTTTAGGCTTTAAGTGCGCCTTATAGTGTGGAAAATACGGTACTCACTCTGAGCGTATGTTGCTCCATAGCTAGAAGGGCAGCAACATGCTCCTGCAGAGAAACTACTTCCAGGAATTGTCCCCAGAGTGCCATTAATAGAGAGCAGAGCTGGGCCAAGTTCATATTGACCAGTTCTGCTAGTTCATCTGGAGACTCCGCTTTTTCCTAAAAGTATAAAAGAAACTGGTCAACCACCAGAGGGCTCAAGAGAGTACATAGCCTACAAAACACCACCAATCAATCTCATTTTTATTTTTTTAAATTTTATTTTACTGTAGTAATCCCTGTAGGGAAAACCATTCTAGCACACACTATTAATCTTTCATGCATATATAGTGTGTACAAGCCCGTAGCACACACACTCAGGGGGCCTTCAAGCATGCAATTGAGGGGAGGTAGAGTGGCGGGCAGCTACTTTGATGGTGCACCCCAAATGAGCAACTTGTAAAGGGGGAAGGCACCATGCTCAAGGGCGCCTCAGCAGTGCTTGGGAGGTGAGCTCACACCTCCCACTGTCACTGGGGAGGAGGGGGAATCGAACCGCCAATCTTGTGATCATTGGACGACCCGCTCTACCGCTGAGCCACTGCCACCCCATAAAACTGCAAAATTACCAAGCACCAAAGTTTTAAAACACTTTACAAAAAAAAAAAAAAAAAAACACTGAACAAAATAAAAAAGCAAAAACAATATAACCAAACATTTCAATAAATGCAAAAGACAATCTTTGATCAAAAATATTTCTGATCACAAAATCATGTTAATAAATCATATACAACAAAGCTTAAATTAAGCATCTACATTCGATTTTGTACCTCTTTGAAAAACCTGCATCATTTTGTAGCAAAGGACAATTATAACAGAATCTGTTATAATTGTCCTGTTATGTTATCTGTTAAACAGATACAATAAAAAGAACAGCAATTAACTTACCTTAACTTGTTTACATAAGTCAGCCAGACGGGCATCCAAGTCGAGTTGTTCTGAGGAGACAGACTACCAGTAAGTTTCAATTTTATACATACAGCAGTACCTTGAGACACGAGTTTAATTCCTTTTGTAACTGAGCCTCTAAGTCTGTAACAAATATTCCAAATGTAAAAATAACTAAAATCATTTTGAACTGTTCCAGCCTTATAAAGATGCCCCAAATCCCCCTAAATTACAGTATATAAAAAAATCCAAACATTTTTTATCAAATAATAGACATGCATGCTTTACCTGTGTATAATTAATTTTAAATAAGTTATGTGAACAATGACAAAGTATGAAAAGAAAGGCAGGTCAAGAGTTACATCTTTACTCTGCAGATGAGAATAAAATGTGGCCCCAGCTGAAGTTGCATTCATCCGCCAAGTAACAGTGGTGTCCCGAAGCACGGCTCTTATCTTAGATATTTGCTCGTATGTCGAACAAAAATATGGACAGAACAAAGGATTGTATCTCAAAAAACTTGTATGCCAAACAGCTCGTATCTCAAGGTATGCGAATGTGTGTTGGTGTTAGAAAATACTTTCACAACAGCAGAAACCCTGAATTACAAAGACTGTTTATAAAAGGCAGAAAGGAAATGGAGTGAATATACAGTGACATAACACGCACAGTGCATTTTCTCTGATTAGTGCAACATAGATAGGACATTATGTTTAATAAGAGAAGGAAAAGCAAAAGGGAGAAAAAGTCAGGCTGATTGGAGGTGCTGTAATGGTCGGGACATACCTATGTAGACGTGTCTTTGACTTCGGGGATAGGGTCTTCTGAGTACTCTCTCATATAGGACTTGAATGCTGGGCTTTGCTAGTAAGATTGCACATATAGGTATATTTAACCTTTTTATTATTTGGTCCTTTGGGATGGGTTAATATCTGTCCACTTGTTTGGATTAGGTTTGGTGACCCATATTTACAAGGATGAGTTGTGTTTTGAAGATGCTTAAATCAGCTTTATTCTACTGGTTAGATTTGATCTATTGATTACAAGTACAGTAGTACCTTGAGATATGAGTTTGATTCATTCCGTGACTGAGCCTGTAAGTGAAACTACTCATAACCAAACAAATTTTCCCATTTAAAATAACCAAAATTATTGTAATCTATTCCAGCCTTATAAAAGAAAACCCAAAACCTGGTGAATTATGAAAAAACATTAATTTCATCAACCAATAGACATGCACTCTTCGTGTGCATGATTGATTATATAAGAGTTACATAAACAATGATAAAGTATGAAAAGAATTGCAAAAATCACGAGAATACACAAATTCCGTTGTTACTCAGTCAACAACAAATGGTAAGGAACGAGATGCGGTCTCGGCTGATTTTTTATCCGTCTGCCAACCAGCAGTGGTGTCCCGACTTATAACTCACATACTTGCTCACTATGTCGAACAAAAACAAGGACCAAGGGATGGCTCATATATCAAAAAACTCGTATGTCGAGTCGCTCGTATGTCAAGGTACTACTGTATGACTGCAAATGATTAGTCAAACCTGGTTATCACTAAATGTTTGTCACTGGTTGTGTTTTTGGTTTAAATGTTGGAATTTATCAACATCTAGGGTTCAGGTGAAATGGAATGAAAACACAACAAGCTTGAAATGTTACCAAAATAAATGCCAATGCTGAAACAACAAAACAATCAAAAGCAAAAAGCAAAAAAAAACCTTACAAATAACTATTTCTCAGTACTTGTGTGTTACTAAGAATGACAGGAGACTCTGATATAAATTAATATGAATACATGATGAAGCATACCTAGCTCCATACGATGGGAGGAGGGCAGGTCTTTAGTAATAGAGGTGAAGTAGCCAAAGAGGCCCTGGTAGGCCAGTAGGAGACTGGAGCAAAGGCTATGGTGCAGACTAAAGGCGTGCTGCAGGCAGGGATCAGACACCAGAAACGTCCTGCCCTGAGGATAACAACACATACAAAGAGGAGCGTTTCAGATAATCTCAACATCCTCTTAACATTTCTTTTGTAACTACCAAAAAAAAAAAGTTTTATTTTTCCAATTCAAGCTCAGATTTCTTAATAACATTAGCTGCATTAAACCTGCATAAGCAGAAAAAAGAAAATGCATTAGTTTATAGATGCCTGCAAGGCAATGCTTCATAGTAGCTGCTACACGTATCCGTGATGTAACAAGTAGTGGTTTAAAGTATGTTATTCACAAATTGTCCACTATTGACACATACAAGAAGTGATCATGGTTATTATCTCTGTTCTGCCTGGACGACTGAAGGTTCATTCACAGATTTAGCGAGCCACTATAGAAGGGGCCAATCACTCATTAGCCAAAGGTGACACCTTCTTCTATTCTGCCTTTCAACAGTATAATGCATGTTCCCATACTTCAAATACAATAAATGTACCAAACCATTCTGAGACAAAAAAATCATCATAATGAATACCTGCATTAGATGCAGGCAGCATTGCTTTAGCAACACATTTCAGGTTCTTTCAACTGTTTTATTTACTGCTTTATTTCTCCATTATAGAAAGAAAAATCCTCACAGAAAACAAAAGTTAAGTTTAATTCACATTTTATTAGTACTTAAGTACTTGTATTAATCAACTGTAAGAAACTTTCAGACTTCTTAAAAATCAGCTTAGCATTTTGGTAGCCGTTGCAGTTGTAATTTACAAAGACATTATCCTTGCCATACAGTTGGCTCACTTACATCTGATGACACCTGCTTGACATAACTGTTGCCGAACACCACGTTCTCCAGGGGTGGGATGATGGAGTCTTTGCTCTGCACTGGTGCGTTGCGGTTAAGCCACGTGGTTTTCACTGGTCGAGGCAAACTATTTAAACAAGTATTGAAAACAGACTCAGCTAATGACCACAAGTACTTCCAAGGATGCTTTTAATTATATCATTGCTTTTTAAAATGATTAAACATCTTTGCATTTCAGGCTATATTCAGTGCAGGAAACAAGGCTCCTCAGTGATTGTCTCCATAGGTTTTAGGTTCGGTAGCAGGCTGACCTGATAAGGGGCTGATGCAGTGCCACTAAAGATGCATGAACTGCTACTGAGATGACAGACAGATGGAAGTAGTCAAACATGACATTGACATGTTGATGGATGCCTCGTTGAAGGCTAAAGTGCAAACGAAGTGTACGGCCACTGATATTCTGTAGAGAGCTTGGATCATCTGGCCTGTGGAAAACACAAAAGCCTCTATTAGTGCTTTTTTTTTCTGTACGAAACGCAAACATCTAGTTTACCCAACACTGACACACATAAATGCATGGAAAACTTTTCACTTACGTGTAATCTCCATCTGTGAAATATAAATCCAGAAACAGCTGGAAATCCATGTCATTGAGGGATTCTTCTACCTGATATTTATTAACAGGAAAGATATTAACATTTGGAGGCACTGAGTAAAATCAAGTGATGTCAAAGTACCTTTTGCATGATCTCATAAGGTGATCAATGTGTTTGTTTGTTTTACAAAAAAAAGTCTGATCAGCTGAGGCCCGGTAATGTAATGAAGCCTTTGCATGTTGAAATCTGTTGCTCTGAGGACATAGCTGTCAGCACTTCTATTTGCGCAAATGTGTTGAGCTTAATCATTCATAAAACAAGTCTTGTCAAGAAGTCAACTGCAGAATGAAAAAAAGTACAAGAGAATTCAATTCTGACATGACAGCTGAGCTTCTTGGCATTTATGTAAAACAACTTTGTCTCCATTTTGTCACATTTACAAGGTGTACTGTGATAATAATGTACATTGCTTAAGATTACAGCCACATGGTTAAAAGAAAGAAACTAGTAAAATCTGCATCTCCTCTCCTTACCTTCTTCTCATCCAGCAGCATCATCACTTTGAAGAGGAGGACATCATTGACCACAATCTCTTCGTTCTTGTACAATATTTGAAAAGTTTTGCTGCAGATAACATCATCTTGGACCGAAGCAGGAAATGCCAGATCAGAGCCTGGAAAAAAAATAATACACCAAATGGATAACAAATAACAGTACCCTCAATACTTGTTTTTATAGCTATTAAAAACTTATATCATACTGAGAAGGCACAGATCACTCCTGTCAGGTGATGCCACATAGAGAAAAAAATATGGATTGAGTTTTTTAGAACCAGTGGTAAATTAGCCACCCTGTAGTTGACAAGACTCCATTCTGTGCCAGGAAGTATTTAAAAACATGTCTCTTATTTGGTCTGTATTAATAATGAAACTATAGTCGTCTCCAATCTACTCCATTCACATGTCAAGAAAAAAGGCAAATAAAACATTAAGCATCACAGTCGCACATTATCTTAATGATACTCTACATTTATGAAGCAAGAAAAACTGATCTGTGTTAATGCAATAATCCAGATCTCTTAAAAAAAAAAGAGTGGGGCACAGACACACAGAGACTGGGAGACATGTTGAGAAATGCAGAGAACAAGGAGTGGTGTGGGTGTCTACCTGGCAGGCCAACATATCAATAAGCAACGCAACTCTGTAATAACAACCACTATTTCAGGGATTCCAGCACACCAACTGCAAACAAAGGTTACCGAAATCATCTCAAAGTGCTAGGAACTGCACTGTTGCACATGTGAGCACAATTGTGTGAATCAAAAGAGGGTAGATCAGAACAAAAATATATCTTACACATTTTTAAAAATATATTCACCTGCTGGGTAAAGGAGACTGGTCTCAACTTTATGCGGGACCCGAGGTGGCACCTTTAGATTGGCACGAATCTGGTAGAACCTGAAAATGTAGATATGGATTAATTGAATACTCAAATGAAAAACAAGCACTTAGCTTAGCCCAAAGCCTCATTGGAGACTGTGAAATAAGAACAAACCACACAGGTTAGCTACAAGTGCCTCTGCAAAATGATACTACACCTTTCATAAATAAATAATGAACACTTTCTTTTGCAGTCACTCATGTGGTAAAACTAAGCTCTTAAAGTTCTGATGAGTTGGAAGAGTTGAGCAGAATTTCTACCAAAACGAAGAATCATTACACTGCTTTTGTAAAAGTTCTTTTTCAGAAGTTCAAGATGACAGCAGAGCTGTGTAGATCAAACAATGCGAGTCATTTTCTACATTTGGTTTCCACAAAACATGGCAAATTCTATTTATAGTACACCATGCTTAAGTTTTGTTAAAAACCTGGGCTGAAATATTTGATTTGGTGGAATAGAAGGACACATATAACACAGAACCACTACCAGGGCGGTACAAGGGAGCAGGAAGTCCAGACGGTAGTGTGTTTCTGATGAAGAGCTTAAATTCTACTAAAACTAATAAATGATAGCTGCATACTTTATTAAGTGTAACATGTCACGCTAAACTGTAATTTGAACTCAGTGACATCAACCAACCTGTCAAGACATGATAATTTCCAACTCTAGGCATTACCGAACACATATATAACTTGGCTCAAGTATGCTGTTCTAATTAAACTATATAATCTCTCTTTTCGGTATGGAAAAGAGGGATTATTTACTTTTTTGTTTCCTGATGTTATAAAAACAACAGGCCCACTTAAAAGATTAGCAAATAGTGGCTAAATATTAGGTATGATTTAATACATTAAGAGTCATACATAGATTTTCAAGTCACCATTAAATGTTCTCCCTCCCTGTTCCCTCATAATGTTATCCGTGTTCACACAGCTTTGACATTATTTTTCTTGAAACCATCTAAGTTCTTTACAGACCAGTAAGTTCCTCTAAATGTTTGCCCTTGAATATTTAAAACTGTTTAATATAAGAGTGATAACAGCAATCATGGAGAAACCCTGAAAACTTTACACAGACGATATACTATTCAAACCTTTTCTATTTGCTTCTTTAACGTAAGGGACTTGTACAAGGGAATCTAGACAATACTTACCCTCTTTGGAATAAGTCCACGTTGTAGAATTTGTGGAGCTCCACAGAGAACTCCACTGTTGCCTGGACTTCAGTCATCTTCGTATCTACAGGCATAAGTGCCCTACATCACCTACGATACACCAGGTAGCCTACGGGTAAGGGTCATCAAATTGGTCAGTTCATCTCCAGAAATAACTTGAAGAACCTGGGCAACAATGTAGGAAACAAAACCAAAGATACCAAAACCACAACAACTGGCCAACATTTGTATACAAAAAGGTTCTGTCAAGTCACAAAATGCTGAAATGAACAACTTACTGATGCTCAACTTCTTGGGCAACTGCTAGATAGATTAAAAAAATTTAGCATAGGATGCACCTTGTCCTCTACGTATAACTAATCAAACCTGAAATCAAACAACATGTTGTTTATTAGAAATAACCAAATGATTAGAGATAAGTTTCTCATTAATGCAGTCATTTTTAGCTAAAGACTGACTTAAATATTATTATATAAACGGCAAGGGTTGTTTTAGCCAGCTGTGTAAAAGAAAACGGGCAAACTCAATCATAAAGACACTTCATACATTAGTCATCAATGAAATAAATAAATCATTCAGTCGGAGCCAACTTGGAATTGTGCTTAGACGATTGAAAACCAATAACAGACATAGATGGCCACCGAGAATGTGACTGTTGACACAGAATCCCGATACAGAGCAAATAGATCCAGGTTATGTTAATCTAAATATTCAACCTCCCTTCATGGAAAAACAACTGCTTGTAAAATAAATAAATAAAACAGAGCCTACATGACAGAAAAGACAAACAAGGCCACGAGTAGTTATAATTAACTAAAAGGCTAACTAGTTACATTTATACTTCCACTTATGTCTTAATTCCCAACATTTAGATCTGAAATACTTTTGGAATGTATTCCTTTCTTTTGTGTTTACCAAAGGTCACACTTTAACAGTCAAAGACAAAAACAACCCGTTCAGTAGTTTTCAAAACTCCAACTACTGCATACAAACAACCTGAATACTAAGTACTAGTCCCAAAGAGAACATTTAATGTACAATTGTGACTGCGACCAAGTCCTGTTTATTAAATATATATGACGAGGCCTGAGAGACAGCAGCTGATACTTTCTTTGAAAAAGGAGGATACAGTATTTGTGTAAAAACAAATTAGACCAGTACCAAAACTCTTTGAGTTACATCTTAGCGACATGATTGTGATGATACTACTAGTGTGAGTTGGACGGTAAAGGTCCCACTTTTTAGAACAATCTCAGCAATGATAACCTTTGGGTTACAGGTGGGAAAAACTAACATTTTCTAAGGGCCCACAAAAGATTGTGGGCGATACGACGAAGACATAAAATATTTGAACAAAAGAATGACAAAAACTCTCACATGATAATCATTTAGCTAACTAATGTCAACCGCTAGCGCAACATTAGCCACCCATCTTACGTATGTTGCCGGGACAAACATTAGCTTCACAGGCTAGCAGACGTTACTTACCATTGCGTTGGAAAGCTAACATTAGCTAGCTAACGACAGTTAGCTCTCACGTCAGTCCTTTCGCGATTCTTTTGCTGTGAGGTTCTAACACAAACCACAAGCGTGCTGACTCCTTCACGTCATATTCCAGTTAAATTTAAAGGAGAAACGTCCTTAAAATGGTGCGCAGAAAAGACTAGTGAAGTAGCTCTCAGCACTGCTCTTTGGTAGCCGTCGGGCTAATAGTTCTTTCTGAAGAGCTGACAGCAGGCGCCGCTCCAGCGACACGCTTACGAACATTTAACTGCGCGTCACTGCACATACCAGAGGCGCAGCTGACGACACACGCAAAATTGCTACCTGTAAATAGAGCATTGGTACAGAATTTCGTTTAAGACTTGTCTTATTCTGAATCATATTCTTAATCGAAAAGTGCTTTGAAATGATTTTGACTTATCACTGTGTTTATATAGACCAATCAGTGTATCACAGAAACATTTATGAACCGGGAGGGACATTAATGCAGAATCAGAAGTTTCATTTCTTATTTGTTGCTCGACAACACAAACCATTCCCAGTGGAAACTACTACAATGAAAGTCTTAGGCTATATGTATATCATTTCAGGTAATTTTTCCCCCCCTGTAACTTTGATGTATACAGTAAGTATTCACCAAAGTTGCTGTTTTGGTCACTTTTGTAGTTCAGTTTGGACATGGCACTGATGGCAGACATTAATGTCTCAGTACTGTGCAAGAATAAAACGCATGGACAATGTACAAATAGGACAACAACAGTGAATCCTCACTGTGACATGCTGGGGATGGAGGATTTTGTCTCTCCTGAAGGCAACCTGCAGGAACATTTTGCGTAGTATTTTTTCCTGAATTTGCAGTGAAGCTCTTTTTTAGAAATATCCATTGGCACCAACTGTGATGCTAAGTTATGATACATTTGAGAACAATTTTGAACAGGACCTGTTGCTTTCTCTTGCGCTGAAAGATGCTATTGTTGTGAATTCTGTGCTGTAAGATTCACAACAATTGCATCTAGTAGTGACATTTTTGTAAATGTCTATTCAAACAAAAAACACACACTTGAAAATTGAAATTACACAATTTCCAAGGCTAGGTGTTGCTACAAAAGTTTATCATGACCACTTGCGTGGCAAAAATCATTCAGATTGTTGTGTAACTTTTCTGCAACACAAATAGAAACCACTTTGCATTCTTTTAAAGGGGTCATATTACGGAATACAAGTTTTTCTGGTCTCTACATACTGTATATATAGTGGTCCTCCATAAATCTACCAGATCCTAGAATGTCAAAAACATGCGGCTCATGGATCCACTGTTCAGTCTATAAACTCGTGAAACAGTGCTCAAACACGCTGATCACAATTCATCCTTTCATGACTTAACAAAAGGAGTAGTTTGCATAGCCCAGCTCTGTGCACGAAAACACATCCCTCACCCTGGACAAGGGGGCGTTCATACCTTAGCTGGAGTTCAGTGTGTCCACTGGTAAGGTTGTAGTGTGTCCCAACATTGCTGCTCGGAGCAAGACACGCAAGTTGCACAGTTGTTGGGTTTCACAAATCAACATAACTGCTTCTATTCTGTACCAGCTAAGGAAGAACAGAAGAGGTTGTGATTGCATTTGATTTTAATTACAACGTGCAGGCTATGTTGCATGCAAATTTGTGTGCATGCATCACTTCAGCTTGCTTCAGCAATGAGGCTCTGTACAAAAGTAGCTTTTGAGATTCGAGATTTTTTTTATATTTTCCTAGATGTGTAAAAACAGGAGTAATATTGAGCTCAACTGTTACAGAGGAAATTCTAAACAGCCACAGATAGTCTAATATTTATTCAAGGCAGTGGCAAAGCTTTACACTAAACGCGCACACGCACACGCACACGCACACACACACACACACACACACACACACACACACACACACATACACACACATACACACACATACACACACACACACACACACACACACACACACACACACACACACACACACACACACACACACACACACACACACACACACACACACACACACACACACACACACACACACACACACACACACTTGTGTGCCCCCCTTTTCAAAATGCTCTCTATTTCCATCTTGCAACTGTGTGATTTTGAACTGGTATTTATTTGGAACAATCCCAGTATCCCAAAATCAACATCAAGAAATATCTTTTCACAGTTGGTTTTATTTTATTCTATTTATTTATTTCATTTATGTTTCTTTTTTGTTGTGCCGAATGTATGCACGAAATGTAAGCAGAGTGCATGCACGGAATTCCCTTTGGAATAAATCATCTATCTATCTGAATGAAATACACTTTAATAATCCCCTTAGGGAAATTGTTTTTTCAATCATTTTCACATATCTTGAAACACAAACACATATACTGTATATGTGTGTACTGGCCTCTGAAATAGAAGCACACATGGGGCCTGTAGGCATGCAAAGTACCGTATATACAATGGGAGGCAGAATGTCGAGCAACTTTGTCATGACGAGTCCCAAATGAACAGCTTGTGGGGGGGGGGTGCCTTTCTCCAGGGCCTAGTACTCAGGAGGTGAGCTGACAACTCCCACTGCCAGCTCACACTTCTGATGTATTGGCCCACACGGGTCTTGAATCGGCAAGAATCAAGAAAAAAGTGACCAACCAGTTTTTACAGACAAAGAGGTTTATAGATTGAAGAAACTAAAGACAAAAGTAAAAAGGATGATTATAAAAAGGATGATTGTGGAGAACGGATAGTTATTTTTTTGAATTTTGTCTGCTTTTTTAAAAAAGAAAAACTCTTTTTTTTTTTAGTTTGATAAATGTTAAAACGTTAGATGTGTTTCATTGTTCAGGAAATGCACAGTGCTATTGAAAGTCCTCTTTACGCGAATCTCTTTTGGATTTTGTGTCAGTGTGATTATAATGTAATTTGGCTTTTATGAATAAGTGTGATTTGACAAATTAAAATCTTTTTTTCCTCTTTCTCTCTTTCTGTCTCTCTGTGTAAGTACTGTACAGTATATTAACTACAGTACAAACACTGTCTCTAATCACTAGTCACTACCATAATCCATCTTTATCTCTTTAGGCTTTTACATTATATACCAGTTCCACCAAATGCTGAAACTGTTCGTATCTCCAGTCAAGCTATGTGTGGGACGTTGTGTATGTGAACACTGACACCTAGTGGTTTAAAAGGTACAACACATCTACCCTGTCCATGGTGCTGATTGAACGTTGTCGTAAATAGATTACTTAAATGTCTCACTTCACATGAATATGATTTAAACATTATGAACCCGATAAAAATGGTGAAAAAAATAAACTACTTAAACAATGGTAAAGTCATAATTATAAAATATATAAACAGGGTGTTGTAAATTGTGTTTAGGTAATGTTTTCAAAGGCTATTTTGTGTGGACATTTGCCAATAACATTATCTCTTTTGTCTGGATGATGACATTTTGCACTCCAGGGGAAGTCTTCACTAATAAAGAATTCCCTATAAATAAGCTTTCAAATCTGCATCATTTGTTTCATCGGTGTATGAATATAAACAGAACATGTCCTTGTTACTTTATCTCAACACAACTTTTCCCAGCTGTGAAAGAAAATTCTCCACCCTCAAAAGCTCAACTTCTGTATTGAAGAAAGGCAGTTCCTCCTTCTGAGTTCTGTCCCATTACCTCTTCCTCTGAAACATTTCTTGTTAGCTCTTTTGTTTTAGCTACTTGACACTCCCTTGAAGCTAAACAACAAAAGGCCAGTTTATCCGTCTGACCAGTGTCTATAATGTGCAATTTTGTAATTACCTGTACCTATTTTTTCAGCTATGTTTTTTTCCTCTATGAATATTGCTGCTGTTTTTGACCTGCAGTATGTCCTGCTTTGTTGCTGTTTGTATGTTGAGCTTTTACGCCTTGTAAATGTGATGTTACACACATGAGACATCAGTCAGTCAGTCATCTTCAGATTACCATCGCTACATCCGCTGCAGTGGGTCACGGGGAGCCGGAGCCAATCTCGGCGGCATAGGGTGTGAGGCGGGGGACACTCCGGGGATGACGCCAGTGCACCGCGGAGCCACACACAAAGACACACAACCATGCACACACACACTCATTCCTACGGGCAATTTGGACCGGCCAATCAACCTGAAGTGCATGCTTTTGGAGGTGGGAGGAAGCCAGAGAAACCGGAGAGAACCCACACAGACACGGGGAGAGCATGCAAACTCCGCACAGAGCGGGACTCGAACCCGGGTCTGCTGTGTTGTGAGGCGGCAGAAGTAACCACTGCGCCACTGTGCCGCCCACATGAGACATGAGTCTGAAAATATAAAATTGATAAAATTTGAAATAAGATTGATTTAGCAGTCTGGTACTGGGAATACACAACTCAGATGGGACTGCTAAGACCATTGTGTCACTTTTGTATAAACTGTTCCACTGATTAGTTGTACTTTCTTCCAGAATGAAAACTTGCTTGGACATAACTTTGCTGAACTGTAAAGGAAGTGTGTGTGTGTGTATGGGAGAGAGAGAAAGAGAGAGAGAAAGTCTGTTTTCTTACTTGCAAATATTGTCACTCCAGTTTTTATTCTATTACTCACAAATTTATATATTTTAAAGTACAGATTCATCTGGAAAGAACTGGATTAGCTGGATGTGACTACTATTAAAAGTGAGTGATTTAAAAATAAGCATCATCCAAACTGTTAGCTGATGAAAAGAATATTTTTCACAGCAAGAGTAGACTCAAGGTGGAACTCAACTCACTTACTGACCCTGCCTATTTGCGGTGTCTGTGCCTAGGCCCTCCCTTCTGTGACAACCCTGCAACCCCTCCAATCCCCCTCTTCTAACCAAGCCATGCATGAATATACATGAGCATCTGAAGGCCATGGGACCTCGCATTAACTAGAGCGCTGGAGTGGAATCAGTTGAGCTGCTTTGTCAGGGGTCCTTCAACCCAACAAATCCCAGAGAAAGGACTTAAATCTTTTCCTTTCTTGCCCACGAGGAGATTATGATTCGGGCCCCAGAGGTTAGAGGGCCTCTTCTGGTTCTGCTTCTCCAGCTTGTCCTTATCTGCTCTGCTCAAGTAAGATGAACTGCTTTTCTTTCCCTCTTGTGTCCCTATTTATCTCCATAGCTTGATGTGACAGAGGTGTTGGTGAATATTTTACCTTGCTCATTCTAAACAGCTAGGATCTGGGTCCTATGTGTTTAGATGCTAAGTTTGTTCCATGCAGTAATTTTGTCAAGCATCTTTTTCTCTAAACTTTTCTTTTAGAGCTTGTATTTTTGAAAACTTTTATATAATGTTGATAAATTCTGGAGCCAGTAAGGTTTTACAATGCTTGTATCAAATATGCACCTGTTGTCAGTATTTCATCTTGACTGTATAAAGCCACGTAAGCACAAAAAAACAAACATTTCAAAGTTGTCTTCGGACCCAATTTTTCTCTGATCGTATTACTCTTTATTTTTATCAGAGGAGCGGAGGACCTGCTGGCCCTCTTGGACCTGCAGGTGTCCCAGGAATTAATGGCATCGATGTGAGTCATCTCGTTCAGTGATATTATTATTTTGTTGTGTCATGATTTATACACCTGAAAGCATTAAATCTCTATTGTTTCAGGGGGAAAGGGGAGAAGATGGCGAGGATGGTCTTCCCGTAAATATGTTTAATAATGACTTAAAACGATGGAATATCCTGGGGTTTGTTTCCATAATTTGTGCATACTGTATGTGGAATTTTTGTTATTAGGGACCTGATGGAGATGCAGGTAAACCCGGGTCTTCAGGCTTACCTGGAATTCCAGGAAATGATGTGAGCACATTACATTTTATATACTTGATGTTTGATGTGAAACCAGAAACCCATGCATACTTGCAAAGAATGACCCTCCAATCTTTTAATTTATTTTTACGCTTATTTGCCTGCACAGCGTCCAATAAAATACACAAGAAAGTCTTTGCAATATAATTGAAAAAAATGCAAGGAATTTACGAAACAGGATGAATAAATCCAAAATTCCTTAGTGAGGAGTTATACCTCGCAACACCCAGGAGTCCAAAAACAATAGCTGCTTTGTTGGGAGCCTGCTGTTGGTATCTCCTGTTGACAATCCTCAAAACAGTGTGGAATGGGTTTTTTTCTGTGAGCCTGTTAGAAATGAGCCTAAGGAATGTTGCTGTCTGCTTGGTTTGCAGTCTGAGACTTTTGCTCTCTGCCCTGGCACTGGCTTTTCCCGTGAGTCTGCTGGGCTGAACATGCTGTTGTGGACATTATGACCTTTTCAGAAACTGAGTTGTAATGCCAATAAAGCTGAAAGTATGTTAGACTCCTCCCCTTGGAGGAGGACTACATTATGATGATGTGAAATGTCGATATCCAATTCTGAATTTCCAAATACTTACATAGGGGAGCAGAGGTATTGTCTCCTGAGGTAGTACTAACCTTGTATTTGCTTGTTCTGCATTCTCTCTATCGTGATAATTAAGTGAGATGTCTGTTCTCTACAGGGTTTGACCGGCTCGATTGGAGATCCTGGGCCTGATGGTCCTCCCGGACAGAAAGTGAGTAACTAATGAGCCTTTGCTTTTCCTGCTTCAGTGTGAAAATGGTGCCAAGCTACTGTCCAGGCTTTTGGCATGGCAGTGGGAGCCATGGTGCATAAACCAATTCCTCATGACAAATGAGACTTAAGTCTTCTCTGTAATCTCCATGGGGAACAAAGCCCGGAATCATCCCTCATTAGGCTAAATATTGTTGGGTCAAGTGTGCAGAGCAAAGTCATGTGATGAGCTGGAGGAATGTTAACTAGGATCCAGTGCCTCAGAGAACATCATTTTACCTGGGCTCAGTGATTCAGTATTTCTACATGCATCTTATCCTTGCCATTTAGGGTGAACCTGGAAAACCTGGACCACGTGGAGCAGCTGTGAGTGATCGCTTCCTTTCAGACCTGACAAATCAACAAGGACCATCCATCTTTCTTAATTTATGCACACAAAATTCATGCTGAGTCACACTCTATATGTTTGTCTTTAGGGTGTAGGGACAGATGGACCTCCAGTAAGTAATAATTATTATAATCAGCACTTTATTTTATTTTTTAAAGTGGTATTACATGTTATACTTTGGTAAAACATCTATTAGTGATTATCTGAAATATCTGACTTTGAACAGGGATCACCTGGACCTGGAGGACTTCCAGGTGAAGTGGGAAAAGTTGGAGCACCTGTAAGTACTAAAAGACTGTTACTTTAATCAAATTGTATTTAATTCAAGGCTGAGAGGCTGGAAGACTACCATTTAATTAACACTTAAGTATAATAGTTTATTGGCTAATCTGACTACCTGGAGCAAAAAAATTTCAGCTCCCGCCTTCTAGTATATCTCCACCATAAATGAATATGTCTTTGGTGTTATTAAAAACAGTCTGGAGATGCTCTCAGGCATCTTCTATTATTACAAAGTCATAATTTCATTCAACTGCATGTGGAGCGTAAATGTAAGAGGTGCTGCCTCTCAAATGAACATTATGAATTTAAGAGTCAATGACAAAACATATTTAGGAACACATTAGCTCACATGAACAGAAATACTCTTTGCATAAATTAGTTTTCATCTGAACATAAATGTAACATGTTTGAGTATACATAGATTTCCAAATACATTTAACAAAAAATCTAAGAAAATTTTTGGCTAAAGAAATCAAAGGAATTAATCAAATATTCATCCCTTTATCTGAAATATTAAGAGTATTTTAAGAGTATTTTTTTAAAGAGTATTTATTTTGATGTTTAATGTAGTTTCATTAGAATTTGTCTTTTGGTTACAGTTCTCAGCGTCATTGTATATCCTACAATTAAAGTTCAACATTTGGATTAAAAGTTAGATTACGATTTGGGTGTTAATTCCCGATGTGTATTAGTACATTTAAATTAGGGTTACCTCTAGCTGTACAACTAACAAATATGGACATCCAAAGTAAAAATAGTAAATTAAATTCCTGAAAGGAATCCGGTTGATTTTGAAGTGCTGACTGATTTTTAGCATCGAAAAAATGTTTTATTTTGAAAAACATTAACACTTCAAAATTCTAATACAAATGTTATCCTGTCTTATTTTCATCCAATGCTGCTGTACCACATTCAACAATCCTCGAGTCTCTAATTCACACTGAACCAAAGCAGTGCTTTGTCAATGCCAGATTTCCTGCTGAAATCTCCCTTCTCGAAAGAATTCCTCATTACTCAGCGCTTGTGGAGAGCCCAGCGCATTTATTGTCTTTGCGTAGTTTCTGACACATTTACTGTCTTTTCACAGGGGCCCATGGGTGTGAGAGGTCCACCGGGACCACGTGGACCAACAGGGCCTAGAGTAAGTGATGAAGCTCACCTGATGTGCAGATCACTTTGTTCACTAGAGAAGGAGCATGATGTGGACATGAAATTAATTCTGTCTTGTTAGTTGTTATACAGGTGCTGAACATTGCAGTTATGATGTTGAGCTGGAAAACGTTAATTATGATGTTGATTAATGTCAGTGTTAAATTGTTAATTTCTTTTGTTGCTATATTTTAGGGTGCAGCTGGATTGCTGGGCAGTGCCGACCTGGTAAATGTTTTCTAGAGACAATAAAAAATAGAAACCAGATTTTTTTCAACATTAAATAGAATAGAGAATATTTACTGAACTTTATCTTTTTGTGTAGTGCCCAAACTCTTGTCCACCTGGGACTGCTGGTCATCCCGGTCTTCCTGGTATGAAGGTGTGTTTAGGTTTTTTGGTATCTTAAAATCATGTCAATGTGTAACACAATAGACACTGTAGATAGATACTGTAGATGTATATACATATATCCATATATATTAATCCCGAAGGAAAGACTTCCGTAAAGATGTATTCCACAGGTTATTCTCTGTGTGCTTCAAGGGCCACAAAGGAGTCAAAGGTGAAGCAGGAGAACCTGGGAAACAAGGGCACAAGGTAAAATATGTACATCCTTTGTTTTTAAGCTCAAATCCACTATATTTCTACTCATGTGAAATATTATGCACACCAGCATCAGCTACAAAGTGAGTCTATGTTTAAATTGAGATAAATTGTACTCAAAAACATAGATTTACCTTCACATGCCATAACATTCCACATCAGAAAACAATTATGCATTATTTAAACATGAGCAGAATTTTTCAGCACCTCTGAGACAAGTACGTATAATGTGTGATGCTCCGTTTCAAGAGGGAGTAATGATACAAGCCTTTGTGCAATGCCTCTGACTCCATGTAATGCATCGAGGATGATTTATTTGAAATGATGCTCAGGCACAACTACACTGTAATGTGTCTATACACTATATAAATGGAAATGAGCCTGGGCCCATGTCCTTTTATCACCCAAAGCCAGGATGTGATTCACTCTCACTCTTTGCTCTGAGAATAACTTCTTTCCTCATTGTAAGTTTGCTTTCACAACCCTTTTGCTTGTCTTCCTGCACAAATACAAAAATCTAACCTTGAACTAAAGTCAACAATAAAATAAGGAGATGTTGTGCTGGCACTGAAAGTACTGTGATTTGAAATAAACAGTGAGTATTCCACTGATAGCTTGCAGCCAGGAACACTGTGAAAAGCGTTGCGTGATCCAGTTACTTATTATATATCTTATGAACTTTCACAAGGTTTTAAAGATTGTAATTAACGGAGCAACAATCTCTAACATATCCATCACAATAAACACAGATGGGAAGATAATTGGAGACTTTTTAAATTGAACAATAAGGAATTAACAATGTTTCTTTAAACGACTGAAAACCTTGTCTCTCCTATTGTTTCATGTTCTGCCTCCAGGACAACAGAGACATTGTGTCCATTAGACGAACATTAAGTCTCAGTTTTCTTGTATCAAGCAGACAAGTAGAATAAAGAATGTTCTCATTTGTGATGTAAACAAGTCACTGTGTTCATTTGTCTTTGTTCAGTGAATTTTCATTGTGAACAATGTAGTGTTTACTCACCTTAATGGCCAATTATAATACACATAATTTTAGATATTGCCTTTACAACAGCAGAAAATGTGCACAGCCTCGGTCTTGAACCACCATCAATCTTAATGGAGTCGCCTCCTCAGGTTTAACAGAGTCAGCATATAAATTATTTGTAATTTGCAAGCGAGGGAATAGTAATTTAGAGTTAAATCGTCTGTGTTTGCCCTCTTGCAATCCATTAAAAAGTGAGTATTAAACATATTGTAGATTGGCTGCCTCATTTTGTAATTAACAAACCGTTGATTAGAGAAGCATTGTCTGTTTGTCCTCTTTAAATGTAGTTACATTCGTTTTTTGTCTGATTGACTTCATGCTGTTTTTCTACCACTACTGTTGTATTTGTTTCATTCCCTCAGGGTGAGGAGGGAGACCAGGGAGGCCCGGGGGAGGTCGGATCCCAAGGACCAACGGTTAGACGGTGTTCACTGAATTATATTAAGAGTATCTCAGGTTGGAATTATAATAAGAATCTTTTTTTTATAAATTGCGTCTTTGCTATTTTAGGGTCATCAGGGAATTCGAGGAGCCATGGGAATGATAGGCCGCAAGGGAGATATAGTGAGTATTTATCTACTTTAATTATTCAATTATTTGAAAAATTTAGATGGAATTCATAAAGTAATGTCTATTGAAATATATATCATTTAAAACAGATAAGACTACCAGTACTGATATTGTTTTCTGGCAGGGAGCTAGAGGTCTTGATGGAGATCCAGGTCCTCAGGGTGTTGCAGGGGCAACTGTGAGTTTGCCCAGCAGTTTAAAATGGATTTATTTTTGCAACAAAATATGGCTGAATGAGCTATTTTTTATCTGATGTATTATTTTAGGGGGACCAAGGCCAGAGAGGTGCGATGGGGGAGGTTGGACCTAAAGGTGAAAAGGTTAGTGATACAGCATCAGCACAGGAGGTTTCAGATGCAGTGATTTTAGGGAATTTGTTCATGAATTTTAACAAATGGACTACCGGTAAATGTAATGTTGCTGGTTTGTTAAGGGTATTCAAGGGCGGAGAGGGAACACAGGCCTTCCAGGACCGAAGGGAGAGGCTGTGAGTGACTGATCAGTGATAACAAATTGAATTTTGATGATCTTTTGTTTGTAATAATGTCATTGTTTGTACTTGTAACCATCAGGGCCTACCAGGTGTGGACGGTCGAGAAGGTATTCCTGGGATGCCAGGAGCAAAGGTGCATCACCATTTCCTATGTCAGAACTTTTAACCATGCAGCTTATGATAATAAAACATGATGATGCGTTGCAATTAGGGGCGGTATTAGCTTCTGTTTTCAATGTCTAATTTCCTGCAGGGAAGCATCGGGAAGGCAGGCGCTCCTGGAGAGGTTGGAACTCCGGGGCTTCCTGTGAGTGTGACCTCTAGTCCAAACTGTTAGATTGACTCTGATTGGATGCACCTGAATAAACCCAAGAGCAGCAGTCTGAAGCACTGTAGATCATGCACGCTGTGCTACAGTATTTCTTCATGTGTATTGGAGCTGCATTCAGGAGTCAGAAGAATACTTTTGCATCTTTTACTTTCAAATGAATAATTAAACTGACCTACTTTCAAGCAGATGCTAATGCTATCGCTCTGCCTCTTCTTGAAATGAGAGGGAAATCAGTGTCACTAGCCCAGGCACAAACATTTTCCAGGTGTTTAAATCTGTTGTTAGTCTAACACTAATAACAGTTAGCTACTGAACACGAACAGCCTGTCTGTGACAGCATTAGGAGTGATTTTACAAATGGAAAAGCCATCATTATTTTGATAGCCAGAGGACTTCCTTCATGTAATGTCTTCTTGGGTGAAAACATATATATATATATATATATATTATCTGCTAAGGCTTTAACATTTGCGCTCTAGGACTTCTCAAGGGGAGGTTTATTTGTATTTTATTATATTTTATTATTCTATTTAAAAATTTCAATAAAGATGATTCCCTCTGTGATTGCTATATCTGCTTAAAAATACTGTGTTTTTAGGGCTTGCCTGGATCACCTGGACAAAAAGGTTCAAGCGGCCTTAAGGTTGTTTTCCAGCTCAACTTGAAACAACAATAAATATTTCTTATTTTTATTTAGTTTTTTCCTTAAATCCTGTCCTTAATTATCCTTTGCATTTCTTTACAGGGGGATGCTGGTCAATTAGGCCTTCCAGGAACAATTGGATCTGCTGGCAAAACAGTAATTACCAACCACAAGTGTTGAAGCACTGTCATGATTTGGGTCACTTTTGATGCATCACTGTCTCACCCTGCAGGGTGAGCGTGGAGAACAGGGAGAGGTGGGACCTGTCGGACCTATTGGTGAACCTGTGAGTATTCTGTCTGCATAGATTTTTGTTGTCTTTATTTTATCCAAATTTTCAACCCTTTTCTCTTTCCTGTCACATTCTCTTCTTGCTCCCTACAGGGAGATATAGGAGAGCATGGCCCTGTAGGTCCAGCTGGCAAGCCAGGTGCTAGGGTAAGTTACAAACATGAGTTATACAGCACTCTGAAAACAATTTTGGATTTTATTTGATCGGTTTTGATGTGAAAAAAATATCCTTAGTATTTATCAATCAATCAACCTTTATTTGTATAGCTCTTAATCACATCAGCAGACTATTCAAAGTGCTTAAACAGACAGAGAAACCCAACAGAACCCTCCAAAACGGATATTGAAATGTACAGGAAATGGAAGCCTTATCAAAATGAATCAAATACAAAAACACATAGAAAAAAAGAGTGAATCACCAATTGATATGCCACCTCTTGCATTTTGATGAGTGCAAAATGCTGAAGATGAGTGAAGCCGTGAGGTGTATGGTTCTAGCTGTTGTTCCACTGGAGTATCTCAGAGAATGGGCTGAGGCTGGATCTCACATAAGGTCTATTTTCACAGTAAGAGGAGACCTGTCAGCAGAAGGCTGAATGAGCTCTCTGTTCTCTGGCATTCCTCAGACAGTTGGTCAGTGATCAAAGGGGGAATGGCAAACAAAAAAAGTCCTCCATAATAAGTGACAATACAAAGCTGCATTTAAAACCCACAAGGAATAAAAAGTGGAAAACTTATAATATTAAAAAATAACTACTCATCACTTGCACATTTTAAGTTCATGAGGTGTTTTGCATCATAATGCACTTTGAAAATAAATACAAATGTTGTCTTTTTTTGTTTAAGAGGTTTCTTATGAGCTCCATACACCAGACTAATAATAAATATGTGTTTATTTGCTACAGGGACCCAAAGGTGACCCTGGCCTTCCTGGTCTCCCTGGTCCTCCTGGTCTGCCTGGGGTGAAAGGAGACAGGGTAGGAAATGACAGTCACATTTTACCTCTCTGTGTTTAGAAAGGTATAAGACAGTAAGAACGAGTTATCATTGACGATCTCAAAAACAAAGCTCATCAACCCCCTCTACTGTTGAAAAACTGAACTTGAACAAGATCTTCTTTTTTTACACACATTTATTTTTTATTCTATTAAAGGGAGAGCGTGGAGAGGCGGGACCAAAAGGAGATCAGGTAATGCTGATGATAAATATTCAATTCTACCTCAGGGGTGTTACTGGTAATGGTTAACAAAGAAAATAATTAAAAAATTGTGTTTTCATAGGGAGGACAAGGTGATGAAGGAAACCCTGGAGAAAAAGGAGATGTTGTGAGTCATCACACCAACACTTTTCATTGATCTATTTAAATTTCACAACTGTCTTTGTTTCCAACTTCTGTTTTTATTATTTTAATTGTGTTCAAGGGTGATCCTGGAGAAGCTGGACCTAAAGGAGAGGTGAATTCAAACATATTATTTCAACCTGATAACTCAGTTTTTAAACTAAAAAGAAGACTTATTTCTAAAAATATTATATATATATATTTTTTCAATGCTCTGGTAAAATTAATTTTCAGAGTGGTGTTCCTGGAGAGACTGGAAAACGCGGTCCAGAGGGAAGCCGTGGTCAGCCTGGTATCGAGGGCCCCCCTGGAACACCTGGGCAGCGGGGCATGCAGGGGGACAGGGGTCCACCTGGAGTCAGAGGGTCTCAAGGTCCGGCGGTAAGTAACTGACTTTAAAACTGTAGAGAGAATTTAGCACAGAAATGTTCCTTGAAAAGCAGTTTGAATCAGTAGATTATATTCGTTAACTTCTGCAGGAATAAAAGAAAAAAATCAGAGCAGATAATAAGTAATTTTAGTTGCAATATTTCTCGTTGCATTATTCTTTAAAACCTTTTTTATTCTGTTGTTCTGATTTTAATTTGTACAAATATGTGTAACACTAAATCTCAATATTGTGCAGCAGCAGGAGATACAGGACATTAACTGAGCAAGATGCTGTGAAAACATTGGGAATTAATTTTATTAGCAGCCACCGAGTAGCTAACCTGCATGCTGATGTCCCTGCAGAGGATGCCAGTGAAGACAACATGTCCACAACAAGGCTGGTTAAAGCCCAGATTTACTATAGTGTGCTTTGGTTAATACACAAGTTCCACAGTGGAATATTCTCCACTCAAAGAGAACAAAACAATCTTTCTATTACAAGTGCGAGTCAGAAAATGTGACAAGCATTGATTTTGGGTGATAACTGTGATGAAAAATGTTTTCGACATATTTTCACAAAATGTTTAAAGTCAACTTTTTCTTTCCAGGGGAAAGAGCCAAGCGATCAGCACATCAAGCAAGTTTGCATGCGAGTCATGCAAGGTAAGATCTAATAGGCCTACGACCCCATTTATCATTCCCTTGTGCCTCATTCCTTGACTTTAATCTTTTTCAGAATGCCTCATTACCAAACCACATACAGAGCCACCCCTGCATTGTCTCATTGATCTGGGTGGTTGCTGAATTCTCTGAAGCTAAAAAAGGGAAGGTCTCATAGCCCAAACATGAAATGAGCTTCAGCCTTTGTTTATTTGATGGATGAAAAATTCTTTCTCTGAGCTTTAGGAAATGTCTCACTGTAGTCACAACCTCTGTTCTCTTCATTCTATTGCTTTTACCTCTTCACAACTCATCTCCTGCTCTCATGATTTTTTCATACCCAACGTGCTGAAAAATTAATTTCACCTCCAGCAGACCTGCACTCCTCTACTTGGAGCAAAGAGTCTGCTCTGAAAGGAAATCTTAAAAAAAAAAAAAAAAAAAAAAAAGCTGTCGAACAGCAGCAGCTGCATGAATTTTCATCAGGAGTCAGAAAACTGGAATCTTAAGTGCAAAATGCTATCCAGTGAGGAGCCACAGGAGATTAATATTACATCCTTTACACCATGAACATAAATTTTCTGTTGCTGATTGCTTGAAACAAAGTGCATTATCTCCTCTGCTCAATTTAGCAAAATTCTATGGAGAAAGGTAGAAAAGGAGGAAAAGCTCAAAGGATGTTGTAATCACTGCTTCACCTCCTGTTTCATTCTGAACTCCAGAACAAAAGATTTCAGCCATCTTGTCACAGTAACTGTTTTGGGTTTTCAGAATCAAAAGGGTTTTGTACTATAGTATAATTTCCCTTGATACCAAACAATCGTAACTATTTGGAAACATTTAGTGTCTTGGTTCCAGTTTTTTTTTGTGTGGTTCTTACACCTGTTCAATAGGTTCAGCATCATCTTTTTGTCATTCTTTAACAGAACAGCTTGCTCAGTTAGCTGCCAGTTTAAGAAGACCAGAGTCTGGTGCAGCAGGTTTACCTGGAAAACCTGGACCTCCAGGACCTCCTGGAATTCCAGGAGACAATGGTTTCCGTGGGCAACCTGGAACAAGAGGTCTCCCAGGACTCAAAGGACCACCAGGGGCTTTAGGAGTCAAAGGACCAAAAGGTAATGAAGGTGTCACTTTTTAGTGTGATGCAACAAGTAATATAACCTATACAATCTATTCAATGTTTTAACTGTGTAATACATGTTGCAGGTGAAATGGGAGACAGAGGCTCTAGAGGGCCGACTGTACGAGGACCTAAAGGCCAGCCCGGACCTCCTGGACTTCCTGGTGAGTAAAATTTGCTCCTTTGTCTTCAATGGTAACACCACATGTTTCAAACAACTTGTGGTTCATTCGCTCTTCCGGCAGCCTTTTTTCCCTTGAAACCTTTAAATGTAGTGATGATCATTCTAAATCAGAGTCGTAATCACAGGTGAGCCAGGCAAACCCGGCTACGGTCAGGATGGCAGGGATGGGCAGAGGGGACTGCCTGGTGTTCCTGGACAACCCGGTGTGCCTGGGCCTCCCGGTGCAGCTGGTCCTAATGGTTACTGCGATCCTTCAGCTTGCAACCTTCAGGCGGGAGCCGCCCACCAGTCTCTGGATGTGAAAGGACCTGCAGGGAACAAATAGCCACTCTAGCAGTGACCGAAAGACTGTTTGATTAGCTTCCCTGAGCACATAACATTTTTCACGCTGACTTCCAAATGGCCTTGGTCGGAGAGCCACCTTCGATTCATTCACTTGTCTTGTGCAAGTGTTTGTGCCATTCACCCATACACCTCTCTACCAGAAAGCCAGCTTCTTCAAGTTGAAAAGAAACCTTTCATGTGCTGCAGAAATGCAAGATCATTATACAGTATTTCCCTGCCGGAGCGATGTCTTCTTTAGGAAGGTGTCCTCTCATTTCTGATACGATGAGAAATGTTTTAATCCCACTCTGAGTTCCTCTTCCTGTATTTTCATCTTTGCTTCCAGAGATAAAAGCTCCCACATTTTCTCACTACATTTAACAGCATCGCCAAATATTAATCAGTATCAGGGAGTTTTTCTTTTTTTTTTTTTGGCTGAAGTGCCCTCTTCATTTACTGTGCTCTGTGTGTGCTAGTGTACCAAAGACAAACACCCCCTGTATTATTGTTCATTCAGACATATGACTTTTCTTTTCATCCTAACAGCTCAAAATAAAAAGGATAGAAGATGTAAATGTCATCAAGCCATGCTGACTTCCGTTTATGTTGTAAATCTGTAAAAATGTTTGAACTGTGGTTAATTATATTTCATAAAAAAACAACCCAATGTGAGATTTTTGTCTCATTGTACAGAATGATAACAGTTTACCTGTATGGAAATAAACTGAAGGGATGAAATAGACTCATTTTTACAAAAGAAATATAATCACAGATCCAAAAGTCTAATTTAATAAGTACAGTATATCAATGTTACCCCTTAAATTAACATATTAATCAAATTGCTTTTATATTTCATTTACTTTTCATTTTAAATTCTACTGACGTGACTGAAAGCTTCAGAACAACTAGAAAATTTAACTTGTATGGTTTGACAAATAATTTGTGTTAGGTGTTTAACTATATGCTATAACCTCTTTAAGCAGTTATAACTGCTAGTGACCATTCAGACTCTACATCAGTCACGTTGTGTTAAAATATGACACAGGAACACAAAAATAAAGAGCTGCATAACATTTATTGCACACGTGTAAGGCAGGTGACATTGATCAGTGTAAAGGATGAAGATGATGCAAAGTAAAAGTAAAATATTACCTCTGATATCTGGTAACCACAAACACAAAAGAAAAGCCTCCACAACGAGCCCATCAGTGGCCCAAATGTTTATTGGAGGGACACTGATGTTAATTTCCTCAATTACACCATACTGTATATGTTTTATACATATATAAGATTTTACATGAGGTTGCTTTAAGGAAAAGGCAACATTTTTTTTAGTATTTCGCAAATTTGTGATGTGGTAAACCAAGCCTGAGGTAGATATTCAACAAAACAAAGGTTTTCAAAAACAAATGAAAGTCAGTCGGGGTGACTCAAGCTTTTCAAATGAAAGCAGCAAGCAGACATTTGTAATCCCAAGGGGAACATCCTGAGAGGCTGCTCCAAATCCCTCTCATTACAAGCTTATTTACAAAATGAGATTATATGTGGCAACAAGATCAAGTTTCATCACTGTGAAAACTAATGAAATATGTGGATTTATAAAACCAGTGTTATTGTGTTAAGTGAATTTCTGAATCTTGAGATGTGTAACAAAATTTGACCTGAAAGACACTTCAACTTACATATACCATCATCCTTTAAGTTTGCTTTCTTCTGATATTTCCTAATTAGAATAAATGGATTGTAACTTTCAAATTGTTTGCTGGTGTTGCCTCGTTTGAAGTTGGTCAAGGTCTGAGTTATTATCTCATTAAACCCACCATAAAAGTTAGTGAGTTTAAAGGATGCAAGGCAGAAAAGGGAGGGATTTCATGTTCTTTTATAAGCCAGAGACAGACTGCTTTTCATTCGCATGAGAAGGAGCAAGAAAGTAAATACAGATCCAGCAGGGGGCTCTTTCAACTCACAAATGAAATAAGTTTGATTCAACACTCATCTAAAATTAGACTCCCTCACACAGATCAAATTTAGGAGAGATAGAACTATCCCTGGATGCTGGGAGAAATATTTTAAAATATGCCGTGCAGCTTCAAAGATGTGAGTTGTATGTGTAAAAGGAGCATGATGCTGTGAAAAGTAAAATGCAAAAAAAACGTCAAAAAGATCTTAAAGATGAGCTGCAGATTGAAGTGCTGTCACATAATTTCAAATACGCCCACAGAACTTTTCAAACATTAATCAAAGGAGGACATTTAAAAGTAAAATTAAAGCCTTTGAGTCGAACTCTCATTAAACTGCGCTCAAAATGAGAGCTTGAAGAACGTTATATTTGCCTAAACCCATTTATCTTTTTCTAAAACACAAATTTTCAGTATTTAGTGTAATTATAAAATTTAAGATGAAGGTTTAGTCAAAGAAAATATGGAATTCTTTAATATTATTCAAACAGCATTAGCTAAAACACTAGAAACTTTTATCTGGCAATTTGAGTGATTCTTCCTTCTGCTATATTGCATGGCCTGTTTAATTAAAGTTGACTCAAAGCTATCAGAAATTAAGTAAAAGCAATAAAATTAGTCTAAAACTTGTTAAAGATAATAAATAAATGAAAACTCCAGTCTTATAACACCACACAAACCCAAAAATACACGGTGACACACAGTGCTGGTAAGCAAACATAAAGACACAATGTCCATGATGCTGATACAACAAACAAGAAAATTCAAGTACATTTATGAGTATCTGTTGCATCAAAAAAAAAGTCTGACATAGTGCAGTAGTCCGATTTCCTATAGGTGGTTACAAATCAAAAATATACAAAAAAACCCCAGAGGAATCATCATATACGACACAAGTGATAAATGCAAATTGCACACATGGTCAAAATTTGCAGCAATGTACGACTGATATAAAAAACAATCTGACAACCTTAATGTTGTGATCATTTTGTCAGGTCCCATCACTTGTTGAACCTACTTACAGGTCAAACTGACAATGAAAGTCAAAGCTAGGTCACATTCACGCAATATAAACATCATTTAAAGTACATTCTTTTTATGATTAAAAATCGGCCCTTTACATCTCTGTCAAACTGAATGAGTTGTAGGTATACATTACAAAAGATAAGGCAAACCTCATCAACATAAAATAGGAAGACATCTATATCAATAATTACACATTTTTAAAAAGAATGATTTTCATGCACAATGTAAATGTGTCATGATTACCATTATTGTGTGATGATTTCATAACATTAATCCTAACTCACAATGATTGACAAATGTATTAACCCACCTCATAGTAATGAATTCACCGACTACTGGTGCTACATTTATTATAATAATCAGACCACCTTTTAAATACAATCTTTAAGAACACACTTGAAAATAAATAATTGTAATTTCTGCTGCACTTTGGTTGCATAAGGAGTTTAAAAAATATTATATTTTCACATAAAGAAAGCACATTCATTACACACACACACACGCACGCACGCACGCACGCACGCACACACGCACGCACGCACACACACACACACACACACACACACACACACACACACACACACACACACGCACACACACACACACAGAGTCAAACATGAGATGTTTCTCCTGCCAGCACGTTGGCTTATCTGAATAAGAACAGGAGAGTGAGTACGCATGCCCATTATGGATGCAAACACATAATTAAGATCATGTTATCAGCCAGTGCTGAACTCCATGAAACAAAGTCATTTCATGGTCTAAAAAAACGTAATGAGAATTGACAAGGAATGCATTACATCACAGCAGGGGATGTGAAAACAAGAAACAACTTAAAAGTACAGAACTGCAAAAAACAAAAGAAAACAAAACAAAACAAGGTGTTCTGTTGAATTCTAAATGAAACAGAAAACAAAAACGTTCTGACTACACCGAAAAGTTACAATGAAGGAACAAAGGAGGTTAGTAGTGAGTCAGATACTGTAAGGATGTCCCTTCTTCTGCTCAGTAATCAACCTGGAGTTGGACTCTGCTGAGCTCAAAAGGAGTGAAGGATACAGTCTCTGGGGTCACAGGTCCCAGGTGGGCCACGAGGCCCAGGAGAGCCAGGGAGGCCCTGAGAACCGATCCCAGGACGACCTTAAAGGAGAGTTAGAGAATATTACTTAGTATATTAATTCCTGCAATGCTGTACTTTGTCATCTCTCTACCTACCGACAGATCGATTAGTCTGTTTGTCTGTCTGTCCGTCCGTCCGTCCGTCCGTCCGTCCGTCCGTCCGTCCGTCCATCCATCCATCCATCCATCCATCCATCCATCTATGATGCTAGTTGTAATGATGATTAGTTTTATTTACTTATATATGGATAGATGGATGTTTCACTTTGACACCAACAAACCGTAATGTTTTTTGAGCTGGATATCTGGATATCCTAGTCTTAAAAAGAACAATTTCCACTCGTAAATCATGTACCATCAGATGAGACATCATGTTACTTAGCAACAGCTTGTTCTCGTTGCTTCTGTGTCGTTCATTTCCCATCCATAAAGCAAACAAACAAGAACCAGTGATAGGATTTAAAATCCAATGTCTCTCTAAACACCAATTATAATAACAAAACTCCACTGCAGTCAAACCAGAGGAGTCAGAGCAGTCACAGCTCAAGGGAGCCCTGCCTCCTTTACATCCAGAGGGTATCATGGTTACTGCCTTGTCCTTTTCCTCCCAGTAAAAACACAATTTGCCCTTTTCATCACTACCACATCCATCTCCTGCTTAACTGCTCACACACAAACTTGCCACCATACAGTGATGCTTGGTACTGTCAATACCAGAGCAAAGGTGCACTGATGCCCTACAGGTGGGGAGGACTTAGCAATAGCAGTGTCAGGAGTAATTACTATCAAAGTCTGTCAGGGTAAAAATATGTGAGTGCATCACATGGACACTCAGATAAATGACTCTGAATTATGAGCAGTTTCCATTTACTGAGACTTTCCTGTAGTAACGAGAACCAACACTGAACTTCTTTCACTTCCAAAGGTATCGTTATCTTTAAAACACACTGTTATACTGATTTTATCATCAAATAAATGACTGCAATATCTCCATAAAGAGAAAATTAATTTTTTGAGTTGTTGAGCTAGGAGAAAATTAATTGACTTCAAAATAATTAGTGTTTTCTTGTAAATTAAATGCAGAATATTGTTCAAAGTAACACCATCACTGATCCAGTTAATGGCTATTTCAACATACTGTTTTATTTGATTTGACTATTTCCAATTATTTACTACTATATCCTCTTGTCAGGAATTTGAAAATCTCTAGTAAGGAGAATTTAAAGTGGGATTCGACACCCGTGTTATCCCTCTACATAGATGTTTTCTGGATGAGTGCCTTTAGGTTCGGTGACAAACTACTGTCACACGCTGGAAGTCAGGGAAGTAATTCCACTTTTCAATGCTCCACTGGGACATGGATACTTATTATTTAACTCACAGGAACAGAGTACAAGAGGATATCTTGACACATGAGCTCAGTAAAAAAACAAAAACCTGAGATTTTGTACTTTAAAGTATCACTGCAGTACCCTGTCCTCTGTTATGGTTCCATTTACATCATGGATGTGGCTTTAGAAAAGAAAATGTCTTTAGTGGTGCTTATCTAACAACACTCTGTGATACTATTTCATAACATAATCATAGGCACTACAGTCTCCTGGCATCAGGAAGACAAGCGAGTAAATAGTAGATGCGAGGAAGCAGAGCTGTCAATGCAATCTTGACATAATGTGAGAAAAACGTGGAAAAATTGGCTGACCTTAAAGCAAGAAGTACTTGCTTTTTGAAGCGTGTTTGACTGCTCTGTTATTACTGAGTAGTTATGTGGTAATTAAAATGCAGACTGCAAATGCAGACACACAGCCACACACACATATAAATATACATATAAAAATTTGATGGAGCATTGACAGTGACATGAGAATCCACAGCATCGTCTCCACCTGATGAATGTACAATAATACTTTATGATTCATATTGGCGTCACTTCACTGTTCCTGATTTTGTGTTGTTTTGTCCCTGCTCATTTTTGGAACTATGTTCCAACTTATTACTTTTGGACTGCTTGCCTGGACATTTGATTACCACTGTGACAGAAATGACATTTTACAGTTTTTAAGAAAGCTCTTTTTCAAGTATTTAGAGTCATTCTTTTGGCTCCTGGGAAAAATGAACTGGTGTGGACGTATGGTTTTAGTCATTGTTTAATTTTGCTTTTGGTTTTTAGCTGTGTGAACACGATGACGTTTTAATGGAGTGTTAGTTTGTTCCAACTCTGTGATGCCCCAGGAAGCAGTAGCAGCACTGAAACAGGCGTCCATGTTGTAGCCATATGATCAAGTGTGTTACTACCCCTGGGGATTTTAACTATATGGGAGCAACAGGAAGTCCACTACTTGAAGAACAAGGACAGAAGATAATCACTAATGGAAAATATATCGGTTTTTTTGCTCTCTGTTGCATTGTACTCCATGATTCTTGATATCATGGCATTACACACTGTGATCGCCTTGGGCTGGTCCAGTCTGGGTGCAACATAGGGGTCAAAGAGAACACAATCTGTTTTGATGCTGTTCTGCAACACCCATCTGAAAATTGCTACTGCCTTGATCTGCAGTGTTATGTAGGGCAGGAAACACACTTTATAAACTTTATATTTCTCACTTTTCTGCTTGACTGCTCTATCTGGAATTGATGCTGGTTAAAAAGTCAAGAGAGTGGATTTGAAATCCAGCGACCCTGCCTATAAACCAAAACAATTAAAGAGGTTAAAGTGCTCTTTAGAGTTGATATGCAGTGTCCGTGATCCTTTTCTCTTCACACACAGTCATATGTTCCATTCTAAATATAGTAGTATTGATTAAACAGCTTTATTGTGTGCATCCTTGTTTCTGACCTGGTGGCCCCATGTGACCTGGATCTCCTGGTAACCCCAGACCGAGCTGACCTCGTTCTCCTTTCTGACCCCTGTATCCTAAAGGCAGACAGAAAGCTTTGACTGAGTACAAATACTGCAAAGATGACAAACAACTGTGTGGTAGAACTTGTAATAATGTTAGTTGGATTAGTACAGATGCCATATCAAGGATTGATTTTTGTAACTTGTATATCTGTCCATAGATGAACAACGTGGCAGTAGAAACACAACTACAGTGAAATACATCAGGTCTGCACCTATATCTTTGGTAGTGAAGTTAAGGCAGGCTTCTTTGGATCGCCTGTCAATCCCAAACTGTTTATTATTTAAGGTACGTACTCACATCCTGTTAAATAAAAAGATGACACAAGTGATCTGCTTGTTAGTGTTTGAAGAAGGAGAATGTGTGAACTTGTCTTTAATAGTTTCAAAAAAACGCAAAGGGGCTTCTTTCAGATCATAAATGAGGGTCACTGAAGGAATTCAGAGAACTAAAATGTTCCAAGAAAACATACATAAAAACATGTCTGCTTAGAAATCTTAGAGACATCTAAGAGAAACCAATGTAAAAAAAAAAACCCTGCTTATTTCAGTTTAGTCTACAAAAGGAAAACTACATACTCGTCTGGTGAAATTAGGTCCTGTCTTTTCTATGATGGTGACTGGTGATTGACTACTTCTAAGATGTGAAAAAAGCAAAATGCAAAAACAAGCAGTGATGAACACAAGAGCACGCTGGTTTATCAAAATAAAGGCTGAAGAATAAAAAAACCATAAACATTTGCATTATGGTAATCTAAGTCAGGCCAGCAGGCCTGTTGATTGTCCCAACATGCATGAGGCTTTCTCACTCCATGCAGAGCCAACAGGAGTTTACAGTCCCAAACAGCCACATGCCAAGTACGATTCAAGGCAAAGTGAAAATATTTCCCCATGAGGCACCAATAGTAATGGATTCTTGGGACCAGGGATTGCATGGGGTGTATCAAAAACATTGACAGGAGTATCAAGCCCTGCAACACCTGGCCCAAAGGGGAAACGCTTCAATGCTTACACGTCAGAGAAAATCTCAGAAAAAAGGCTTATGAATGCTCCGAAAATGAGTCTTAAACAGAGAGAGGCTAGCATCACATTGCTACAATAATGAGACTTCTTTCAACACTCACAGAGCCTGGGGCATTCGTTCAGGGAAGAGACTTTATGTGGAGAAAAGAGAACTGTACCTTGAGCACAAATATACTGAATAGCACAGAGGGCAATAAACTTGGTTGGCATACTGGATTAGAGCTCTCTGATAAATGGAAAATACCACAATGCATCGGTATTTGTGGAAAAAATGTCCTGAGGCCATTAATGGATAAAATTCTTTAAGAAAAAGAATAACATAACTACAGAGGGGTTTTTCATGATTGACAGGACTGTTGGCTTGCATCTGTTGCACACAGCTGTACACAATACCTAATATTTAATATTTTCATGTTCTACAGCACAAAACGAAGCAGCTCTAAGACAGAGTTTACAGCCAGATATAAGAAAATACATCGTTGAAGTCAGCACTAATAAATATAAAGAATGCACTGAGATACAAAATTATAAAGAAATGGTAAAACAAAAAAAAGTTGAATATATTAAATATGCACTTAGACATGAAAAGACAACTTATATCAGTAAGTATTTTTACTGCCATCTCAAAGTGAAAGACGAACAGAATGAGAAATGAACACGTAATTACTCTGACAAAGGAGGGAAAAAACAAAAAAAGAAAGAAATGATGCTCTTCAACATGTGTCTCGAACAGCTTGAGACTTTCACCCATATGAAATCAAACAGTGAGAGAAGAAAAAAAAACAACAACAGAGGGGATTATTTTTCTCCATAAACAATTCATTTTGACACATTGGTGAAAAAGTCAGATTGGATATTCCATAGCGGCACAGTCTCCAGCAGAGGATGACAGGAAATAATGAGGAAATATTACCCAAAACACTTTCCCCAGCAGCGTGGAGTCACGAGTCAACAAAGAAAACATTGAGAAGTTGCCGAATTCTTGATTCACTGGGGGAAATAACTTTCCTCTTTGTTTAAATCAGCATTTATTGTAAACCCTCATCAGGACTAAACCTATAAAACACTCACATTCGAAGCTAAGAAATAGAAAAAGTAGACCAAAATCTTAACACAGCAATATTTATAGGCAAATAGCGGCTTATAACTAATTCCATTATTCAAGAATGGAAGCAGCATTTTATTATATAGCAGTGGGTTAAATGGTCTTAATGTGAGGTAGATACAAAGCTCAAAAAGAAAGCCCAATGCAGGGTTGCAGCAACGCGTAATGCACTCCTCCCCTTCAAATGTTAAAATACTCTAGTTCTGCTGCAAACGCGATACAAATCTAACTGAGTTGGAGGTGAAAAGCCTGACCAGCCAACCATTAGTGTTATATGAGCAGTCAGGAGGCTCTATCAGTGTGACAAAGAGCATCCACCCTCTTTCCTCACTATGCTCCTTTCGCTCTTTCTCTCCTGGAGTGAGGTATCAATACTGGGGCTCTTTCCTGTCCACATTGATAATACTTTCTGTTATTCACAGCCAATTCTTCAGTTTGTCTTCATATTTCCCAGAGAGACGCTGTGCACCACACTGCTGGCCTTTCCTCTGCTTCCCGCCCCTCAGTCTGCATTGATATATGGGTCTAAGCAAGAGAAAAATACCCATGAATCCCTGCAAAACACATCCTAGATTGGTGCCCCCACCACAGTGCATCCAATCTGTTTGTTTCATCCCTACTCTTAAAAGAGAGACAAACATATTTAACTGACGGCTGTTCTACTTCACTCAGCTGCATCTTTCTAATATAGATATGTGGGATAGCATGTGGTGGTTGGACTTTTTGTTCTCTTTAAACAACAATGAGGCGTAAACATATGGCGTGGCTGCATAAATAAATTGCAATTACACCATGCACTAAAGGGGTTGATAAAGTTTCACCAGGAGCTTTGAGCAATCTAAGGTTATGGGCTTTATTTCTAAGTCATATTTTAAAAGACATGCTTTTTTAACGTCCAGCAGCGTAGTCTGGCAACGTGTGTTCCTACCTTGAGGACCAGGAGGTCCGGGCTCTCCTGGCGGACCTGGTAATCCGTCCTTGCCAGGAGATCCTGGAGGCCCTTGGAATTGTGACGCTAAGATGCCTGCGGGCGTCTTCTCCAACCTGGCAGGGCTCGATATCTTCTCTAAAGGGCAAAAAAGTTCATGTTTATAAAAGGGAAAAAACCAAAAGAGACTAAAGATGGCAAGCAAACATGTGAAATAAATTTGTAATGATTTGTACCCTCAAAGACCCTCAGAACTTCGTTTCTGATGAACATTCTGAGCTCTTCAATGAAGTCTGGATCAGTCTGTGTGTTTAGAGAAGACGAACAGAAACTATACTGGAACAGTTTGAACAAAAAGGGACATCACTAAGTCATCTTTCATTTATAGTGAATTGGCAGCAGTTATCACAGCATGAAAATCAAATGGATACCCGACATGTGTCTCAGCACACAGTTTGCTGAAACCATCTGTGATGAAATCAAGTGGAGGGACGAGATATTAGCACTCAAATTCACATTTTTCTCTCTTTCCTAACTGTTTAATGAAATGATTTGGCATTACAGTAAAACATATGTGCCAGTCAAAGTGTGCCCAACAGGGGAATAATGATATATTTTTACGACAAAGAATAACATTGTCACTCAGCATACTTCCGAATGTATGCATTAACTGGCCATATAATAAGGGAGTTAATAGAAAAGTGTACATAAGCTTTCTAACAAAGACCGGTCCTGTTGTGAAGCAGACAACTGTAATAATCATTCATTTCTGGAAAAAAGCACCAAAATGGGCACAAGTAATTCTTGGGAATTGCTATTTTGATAAAATCCATTCACTACTAAAAATTCAGATTGGTGACCATTTTTCAAGACAGCCACCACTGAATGTACAGAGATAACAGATTTTGTGATTAAATTGCAAAGAGTTGTCCTATTTACAATTTTGACTATGTACAATTTTGGAACGATCTACCTACTCACCAGCTTCTTTGTACGATCGATAGATCATTCATCCATCCATCCATCCTATTTATTGCTTATTGTCTTGCTGTCTGGTTGGGTAAACTGCGATGCTTCTAATCCTTGCATCTGCAGCTGCACAGTGTCGTGCAGGTCAGCCAAAAGCAATAGAATTTGCAACTGCCGCTGCCTTCCAACTTGCATCCTCACTCGGTCAGCTGCTGGCAGCTCTCTGCAATGGTTCTAGCCAGATGCGGACACCACCAATCATGATTATAATTATTCAACTGAGACTGAACCCCATGCTGAGTTTCACAGAAGCTTTACCACCAGTCTTCTCTGATTGTGTATTGACATCTGCTCTGTTGAGCAACTACTCCGTACATTCAATTGCAAGTCTTTTAATGTAACATCCCCCACTGCATCATGTCACATCCAGTTTGGAAGCCATGTACATGAGGATGCAACACATACTAAACCTCTACAATATACAGCCATACAAGTACCGGGCTAGTCTCACCAGCTGCCCCCAGGGGTTCCCTATTTACTTCACATTTGTTTCAAGGTGTCAGCACTGGGTACTCTTTCACCAGCCTGATTGTCGGCCTGATAGCTTACAGGTCTGAGTAAATGATAGGTGATTCTCCTGTTTACATTTCTGTAGTGAAGTGATATTTTATGGGATGAGGCTGCTAACGTCCAACCCACCTCTTACAAAAAGCAAGGAAAACATTGGTTCTATTCTACCAAAAGGTTCCTGGAAACTAAACGAGTTGTAAATTTAAAGTCAGAGGTTTTCTTTTCCGGGCAGATTCCCATGGCTATCGAGCCCCACCTGCCAGGAGCAGATGGGGCCAGCAGATTCACACCTCTGCTGGCACTAGAAGCCAGGTACTAGAAGTTTAATTAGGAACGGTTGATCGATGTGAAATATTTTGTGAATAGGGAGCTGCTCATCTCTCCCCACCATCCCATTCGTGAAAGTCCTTAGACCCCCAAAATGATATACAGTACTATGCACTTTATCGGAGTCAGACCTAAGATTAACCTCTATTTTTTTTTTTTACAATATTAGGATTCTGGGACTGACATGTGGTACAAGGAAGCTGCTGAGTTGGTACATGGTTTCAAATTCAGATTCCATATAGTCAAAGTATGTACGATTTGACACCAAGATCTTATCTGCTATATTATTTGAAATGCATCGTTCTTTATACTCAGTGGCAGACATCTTGAAAAATGATAGCCATCTTTACAGTAACTAACAGGTTTTACCAAAAGACCAATTTCACACAAGAATGTGTGCGGATTTTGGTGCTTGTTTCCAAAAGCTGAATGATTCTCTACTGGTGTCAGACAACAGTACCCTTGGACCTTGAATTGTTGCATTTAAAACACTTTTCATTTCTTCTGTTAATGTTATATAACCGTTGACTGCATTCAGTGTGTGACACACTGAGGAGTTTTCACCACTAAGCAGAGCTTTAGGCACGCCCACATATTTCTGTCTTTTTCTCTCTGTCTCTGTATCTCTTCCTCTCCGACCTTCTGCAGCACTGAAAAGAGGAGTGGGAAGCGTCGAGCTGAGAGAAAACAGCAACCTTCCTTTGCACAGTCTTGTTTGATGTTTCATGCAGATGCAAGTTTTCCACACGGGGAATGAGAACTGAACTAGTTATAAAAGCTCAGGAAGGAAGTTGGATGATTAAGGTTTTAATCATCAGGGAGGATGGTCTTTTTTCACTCCGGGTTACGTACGTATACTGTTCTTACCATGAGGTGTGTACTCCCCAGCTGGCCTGGAGGACCAGGATTGCCCTTTGGCCCAATTGGTCCAATGGGTCCAATAGGGCCAGAGTCTCCTGTGCGACCCCTCTCGCCTTGAACACCTCTCCCACCGGGAATTCCTGGATCTCCCTGCAGTGAAAAAGCAGGGACATGTCTCTCTTCGCTCCACATGATGCAGGACAGATCCGTTTAGATCGGAGATTTAAAGTGCGACGATAAAAACTGTGTTTCCTGCTTATGATTACTTAGATGACAGTATTTTCAGTGACTAATACCAAAATGTCTTTGTTAACATGCTGTGCACTCATCTGTTTCTGCTAATAAGACAATTCAGTCACCTGTCAAGAGGTTCTGTTGCCAACTATACTGCTAAAAGCCCCATTTTGCATCATCTATTTGCAATACATTACAGCCCAAGTGTGACAGAGCTCCTTAATTTTCCCTCGGAAATACAAAAGAAAACTGCAGCGAGAGTAAAAGGCCTTTATCTGGAGCTTATGCGCTTGTGGGGATTAGTCACATTTGTGAAGACTTTCATTGTTATTCATCAAAACATTTTTGTGCATTTTAGTCTATCATAAAAAAAACGCTTCTTGTCATAAAAGAAAAATGATGCTACTTACACGCTCTCCTTTGGATCCCCTGTCCCCTGGTCTACCTGTAGATCCCTTATTAGAAAAAAATAAGACAAAAATTATTTTAAGCTTTGCTGCCATAAAGAAGTAGAGTAAAAACAAGTTCTATAATTGGAAAAAGAAATTATGATGACCCTTAAAGCTTTTCATCTACTATTAATTCATATTAGATTGTAGAATATGCTTGCAATGCATATTCAAACCATTTTAGTACTGCAGAACCAGTTTTACTGATGTTCAGTAACATCCAGGGCCATACACAATATGTCATTATTCTAATCCATATGTATTAAAGACGTAGGATTGTGATTCTATCAGGTTTTTAATATAATATTGTTACAGACAAAATAAGTTACAGCTTATTGACCATGGTTATAGATAATAATTATGTTAGTCATCCACCTTTATCATCTTTTACGGTCCATTTTCACTCTTTTGTAAATGTAAATGTAAATGTCATATACTTTAATGATCCTCGTAGGGAATTGTTTTTACACATTGAATAGGAGTACAGGGAGGATGAGAGTCTGAGATCATGAATGTACAAAAACATTAAGAGGAACAAGTGAAGAAGCAAGCAGATAAGACCGAATAGCAAAAACCTAAAACCCTAAAATTTATGCTGAATTATTTGCATGGATATTAACAACCATTCCTTATACAATAATATCAGTGTTTTATTTTGAAATATCATGGTGTTACCAGTACTGGTACTGTATATTATATACTTTTGCTATTTAACATTCTTTTGTCTTGCCTAAATAAAAAAATCCGCAACATTTCACTGAATTATCTGACTTTAAGAAATACACACTTTCCAGATGACCATGCATTGATTGGTTTTTACTCAGCTCAGGCGTATTGCTTGTATAACATTTCCCCATATAGAAATTCACCTTCTGCAATGTCATGGCATTTCCGAATCACTCCTGTTTTCATCTCAGATGCTTTCCTTCCAGTTGTCTCGACTGTATAGAGGAGCCGAGAGAGAAAATACCTGTCTACGACTTCATGTCACATCATCTCATGTCTTGCAATCCCTCCCTGTCACTCGTCATTGCTTCGCTTTACTGTGCTTACACCGATACCTCAGGGAGCTGCTTTGTATCAATTTCCTGCTGGATTACAGGAGCTATGCAATAGACAATCTGGCATGATGTGGTTTTAAAATGTGCATCTCTTTGTGAGGCTGTTTTCCCCTGCCTGCTTTAATCTGCAGGACTCTATATTCCCCAATGCATGATGGGAGGCTTAAATCTATCATCTTGCCCAGTGAAATGTGCTTCCATGAGCATTACATTAAACCTTAAAGCAGTGTGCAAGCAATCTGGGCCGAGGGGTAAAACCACCTGCTAGATGGCACTGTTGCCCCACTGGAAAGTCAGATGCTACTAGCAGAAAAACATGAGAATTAAAGTGTATAAAAATCCACGCTTTGCTGAGATTTTTGTGTAAGATTATTAACTAATAATAATAATAATAAAAAAAGGCGATAAACTGCTGGGGCTGTCATTAAGGTGTGGGCTGACAAGAATCATGTAAATACAAGATCAAAACCAATTTGGTATTAGTATCATTTGTTTATAATGGATATTCATAGCATATGCGTTCTGCATGCTGTGAGCTCATTTTGCATAATTTCTAACTAGATATATATTTGATTAGGAACCTAAAAACAGATTTTGCTGCAGTTAAATTATAGCCAGGTTCATCAGGCAGGAAAATTAATATTTAATCTAACTGTCTACTGCCCTCTCTTCTTACGCATTTTATCATTGCCTGAAAGCATTAACTGTATAATTTCAGTAAAAAAAGACTGTAAGTCAACAAAGCCTTAAATCTGCTGGATTCCATTTACTTTTTATCATTACCATCTCAAATATGCAAATAGACATGGGATGCTGTAACTTGAGGAAGAGGGATAAAAATCTGCTGTGCCATCTTTCTGTAGCTTGGCTGATGTAAAGTACCTTCTTTAAGTGGATTTGCAAAATGCTCATACAACTAACCTTGATTCCAGGGGTCCCATCTTTTCCAGGTCTCCCCTGCTCAAAGAAAATAAACAAAGACATTTTGTATTAGCTTCCACCTTCGATTGGATCAGCACTGTTGCACTGCTCATAATCCCCACAGTTAATGAGATATCTCAACCAAGGGATAATGATTCTCATTGCCCTGCGAACATTGTTTCATTGTGCGCTTACAGCGAAAATTACAGAAACCCTCTCTGATAGCAATTACACAGATGAATGTAATCATCTACAAGATCAGGTGATTGCAAGCATACATGTGTTGTCCATGTTGTCCTTGAATCATGTTCTACGTTTTTTCAATATAATTGTAAAACAACCATAAAAAAACCTGCTGATGTAAAAGAACATTCAGCATTCATTCCCCCTATCCACACTGGACATTACAAGAAGGTGCTTTGGTATCATGTAACAGGTTAGAATGGGAGGAGCAAGAAAATTCATGTAGCATCCTTACAGCAACACCTTGGGGCCCCTCAGGTCCTGGGAATCCTGTCTCTCCGAGAGGCCCCCGCTCACCCTGTCAGACAACAGAGACAGTCGATGTGTCATTCAGCGGTGACAAAGGAGTGACAAGTGGATTGACAGTTCAAAGACAGTCGAAGGCTGCATCTTACTGGCTCTCCTGGGATCCCTGGCTCTCCACGAGTGCCGGGCTTCCCCTGTCAATCAAAAACACATGAAAAGAATAGACGGTGCTTGACAGGTTCTCCATAGTGTCACATCTGCAGCACCTTTTGCATCATAACCAAAGAAATTAGTCCACTATAGCTGCACAGTTAATCCGGGGAGCAAACTACTAGTTCTTAGTGAAAGTATTGTTGTGATATGGGACTTCTGTTTTAATTGCTGCTTTTCTGTGGACTCCTATAACATCATCGACTTGTTGCCAGCAGCAGACTTAAACAACACAGATGATTGATCAAGAAAGAATATGAGTCAGGTTGAATTAATCGACAAAAATAATAAAATAAACAAAACAATGGAAAAATCTCACTTACTGGAGGAGCTGGTATTCCAGGAGGACCAGTCAAACCAATATCACCCTGAAGGAAATATAGCAGTGAGATGACAGATAGGTGACATGCATTACATGAAGAATACACATTAATCATTATCATGTCAAGTAAATATTGAGATCATACGTAAGTCTAAACTTTGGTATAACAAATGCTTCCTGGTTATTTACTGGAAAAATAGAGAAATAGACAAATAGAGAATATGGATGAACAATTTATTTAGGAACTTATATTTATGTTTCAGCAGCAGCCCTCTTCTTCAGGACAAAATATTGTTGGGGTTGCAGAGATTGAGATGTTACACATCTCAACAATGTCTGCATGCAGAAATTGATGCCGCGCATTGAGAAAAGTTGCATGCAGGGCTAGATGTATTTGCATCACAGAAAACGTGTGCAGCCGAAGGAGTTTATAACACATTTAGCTACACTGCTTTGCCAAAAAATGGTCAACACCTGGATAAAACTAAGAACAAAGGGAAGCGCAGTGTAAGTAAGTGCATTACCACATGCACAATGTGAAGGGAACTTGAGGGATTGAGACTTAACAGCTGTTTAGCCTAAAGAAATGCACTTATGAGTGAGGCTTATCGGAAGAAATGGCTTCAATTTGCTTGCGAGCATAACGATTGGATTCTGGAACAATGGAAAAAGGTTATGTGTTCTGAAGACTACTGATTTATTCTCTTCAAGAGGCAGCTGAAGTGATGCACCCATCATTCCTACTGCCTGCCATACTAGCTTGTGGGGATAGTGTTATGTTCTGGGGTTGCTTCATTCCATCAGGTCTAGGTTCAGCAATATAATGTGTCCTAAAAAAATTAGGTCAGCTGATAACCTGAATAATTAAAGGTCCGAGATTTTCCATCAATGGACTTTTTTTCTTCCCTTTGGGCAAATTCCAAGATGACAATGCCATGATTCATCACATTGTGAAAGAATGGTTCAGGGGGTATGAGACATGGTCTGGCTACCACAGGGTCCAGACCTCAACCCCATTAAGTGCCTTTGGGATGTGCTGCAGGAGACTTGACAGAGTGGCCTGAGTCTCCCATCGTCAGTACAAGATTCTAGATGAAAAATTAATACATATGCAACTCTGGATGGAAGTAAATGTTGTGACATTTTTATTAAATTGAAACCATGTTGGCTATGTGCTCTAATCTAAGTTAAAGGTGGTTCAAAGAACTATTAGAGAGTGTGACTGTTTTTGTTCCAGGCTATTTATTACAGAAATACTTTGCTGTGGTGTTGTTACGTACAATGTAAGGAAAAAATCCTTATGATACATTACATCAGCATCACAGGGAGCATGCGTTTTGCTTTCAAATTGGCCAGCATAATTATTTATTTATTATTTTGGATATTGCATTTGAGAAACAAACTCTTCAAATATGTTGTAATGAAAGGGAAACAGAGAGAAAGCACTTCATAATCAGGTTAGATCAGCAGATGAAATGCATCTCTGGGTCGATACAACTGTTTACCTTGGCACCAGGCAGGCCTTCAAGCCCGGGTAATCCCATAGCCCCTGGTTCCCCCTGTGAGAGAAAAAAAACACCACTTGCTCTTTTAAGACAAAAAAAGTCAGTTGATGCAGACTTACAGTTGTTGCTTGTTGCTTAACCCTTTTAAGAACGATCAGATTTTTAACCTCATATCCCTCAGTAGGACAATTTTGTGATAAGCTACCAGAAGTTAAAAGGCATCATTATGAAGCTGTCAGGAAACATCACACATAACCACGGACAGATCTGAACGACATGGGGACAAGTTAATTAAATTGTCTCTTCATATTCACCGTCAGGTATTAGTAAAGCCTTCATGTGTCAAAATGAAGATAATCCTTTGAGGCCAACACTTCAACCCAAGTGTATTATATTATATCATCTATGACATATGCTGTCATACCTTGTAGACAACGGATGGGATAGAAAAAGAGTCCAAATTGACAAGCGCAAACAGACTTGCTTTCTGGACTAAAAATAGAGACCCCATTCTCAGTGTTAGCAAGTGATGGCCTCTATCTACCTCATCTTGCCAAAGCCACATAGAGAAATGTCATTACACAGAATGCAGGGCGACCGGTGCTGACATAGACAGATTGTGCAGGTAATTGTCACACATGTAGATTGTCATGAATAAGCAAGTGCGTCTAAGAGGAGAGAGGGCCAGCCAGAGGATCAGCTGCGAGACAGATTGGGGCAATTCCACTGCAGCACTGGAGCCGTTCACACAATTTATTAAAATGTCAAATTAACATCATGGTGAAAAATCACTGTGCAACAGAACAATAAAAAATGCAATTGGCCCCACGAGAATAAAGAATTCAAGTTGATGGCAGAAGCATGGACTTGTTTCCATGTCTGTGTGGAATGTCTTCAGGCATCAGTATGTGGAGGGGAGGGGGCATTTGAAGTGCAGAGACAGTTCATGTAGCCAGAGGCAAGACAATATGGTACATGAGACAATATAGTATAACAGTCTGCAGGAGACATGATCATTCCTTTTGGTGTATTTTGGAGTTCTGCTGAGAGTTAAGTGCTCATGCTTGAAGGTGTATTGACTCATGTAATACAGACCCACAGAGGCAATAGCAGAAAGCAACTGGCAACTATGACTTCTCTATTTTTGGGGCAGCAGAGAAAATAGACAAATATTTCATTAAAATATGTTCCAGAATGTAAAGCCTCAACTCACGGAGGGACCTTCATCTCCTTTGGGACCCTTAAAGAGAGAGAGAGAGAGAGAGAATACACTATGAATATGACAACCACTGCCATACAAATCATACATATGGTCTATGATGACATGGCTACTAGATATTATTGTCAATAAAATTAATAGTGTTCATTATTGCTTCTCTTTTTGCACAACTTCTGTCTGTAAATCATCCTCACATTCTTTTATATGCACTTCTCTGCTTTCAAGCAAGACTGAAAATGATGGTATAACACATTCTGGTTATCACACATATTTTACAGTGTAGATGTGAATGTTAAATTTTCAGGAAAGGATTTCAACTTTTATCCACACTAAAACAGTGGAATATTTGATGAGTTGTAGACCCTCTGTCCTCTAACACCAATAACGATGGTGTCACATTGATTGCTCCAGAGAAGTTGATGGGCCCTGATGGCCACAGTTCAGGGAGGAACACTCTCCAGATTTAGTTTTGGTTCATGTGCATTGTGCAAAGGGGATATTGTATATTTTTATGACCCTCCCTGTAGTGTTTGTTGTGGTGGATGGATTCCTGTGAGGCCTGTGAGAGAATGTCTCTTAGACCTGGACCAGATTGCAAACTGTCTGATAAGCGGGAGAGGCGGAAGCTGATAAGCTAATCGGGTCACTCCAGCTTGGCATCATCAAACAGACCTACAGAACCTCTAACTCCATTTTAGATATCAACAGTACTATGTGCAGGTCAGAGACACTTGTTTTAGAGTCATGAAGCCTCCTGACCTTCACCTGTGACCTGTGACCTCAAACCTGATTGACTATGTTGGAGTTGAGCTAACACTACAGGGCTGCTGAGATTTATTTATGCCTCATACCACATCAACATGCCCATGTAGTCGTATTTCTCCTTTTAGCACATACAAAGATTTACTTAAGGTGTTACAGAGATTATGCTTACTGGTGCGCCAGGAGCTCCAGGAGGTCCCAAAATAGCTCCACCACTCTAAAAGGACAACACACTGTCACCACACACATACACTCTCATCAATAGGATTGAGGTGTTGCATCATACAGTAAATGGATCACAATATTATCACCAGTTAGTTATTCTAAGTCTTTACCTGTAGCTTGTAGAGACTGCTCATCCCACTGTCCTGAAACACAATGAGCATTAAATCAGTCAGTTTTAGCCATGAAGATGCTGTACATAAAATTGCTACAGTGCATTGAGCTGTTTTACATGCTTAAGCTTTTAACAGTTACACGACAGCGATCGATAGCTCATTTGGTGATTATAAAGTGGGAGGGGAAAATGGTGTGAGAGAGTGAGCAGTGAGAAGAATGGGGAAAACAGAGAAAAGTAGACTTAATAATCCCTGAGATGGTGGTAATTCAAAATACCAGGGTAGCTCAGAAATACAAAGAGCACGCTGATTAAAAAAGATTGGGGTCTGAGAACTTCTTGGGTAGTATTAGGACATAAAAGAATGTTTTTCCCATGATATATTGGTAGAGGGCAGCTATTGGAAATGTAGAAGGAGTCAAGGTTCTCATTTAGAGGCAAGTGGACGCCTGTGCCCTTTTCAGACCGCTGAACCATCCGCCGTTCTCAGACTGAAGTTTATGAGACCAGGGTAAGGGACCAGGGGCCATGGCAGGTTCAAGGACATGGCTGATGAATTATAGATTTGCCTTTGAAAGGGCTTACTCACTGGCCTTTAAATGGAACGGAAGTTGATTCACTGCCAGCGAGCAGGTCGTAACAATTTCTTCATATTTGTGCCTGTCGTTTTTGTTTTTCTACTTGCACTAAATACTGGTAGACTGTTTCTGGTAGGAATTTGACTCACTACCATAAGTAATACTACTAACGGGGTGGCAGCGGCTCAGTGGTAGAAAGGGCGGTAGAGCAGGTTCGCCCAATGTTCCAAGATTCCTGCTCCCACCCAAAAACACCAGAAGTGTGAGCTGACAGTGGGAGGTGTCAGCTCACCTCCACAACACTGCTGAAGCACCCTTGAGCAAGGCGCCGTCCCCCTTACAAGTTGCTCATTTGGGCGCACCACGAAGAAGTTGTCCGCCACTCTACCTTCCTCTGCACGAGTACAGGCGTGTGCGTGTGTTCATGTGTTCAGGGCCTGTACACACATGTACAGTGTATGCATGATTCAAATAATTAGAGTGTGCCACTAATTTCCCTTTGGGGATTAAATCAGTATATAAAATTAAAAAAGCAAACAAACCATAATGCTACTAACATAATACTACATTAGTATTACTTATGGTAGTGAGTATCTTTCTATCTTACTTGTCTTCAGACATGCAAATAAATATTCTGATAAAAATACTGCAGAGAATACTGCACATAAGCATTTCAAAATGGGCTTTAATGTGGGGATGATGGAAAATATTCAGATATTTCTACTTACTACAAAAAAAGGCTACTGACCAAAATATCAGCACTGACCTGAAATTAGCATCTATGCTACAATGATAGAAGGATAAGCCGACACATTAATTATCTGATGTGAATAAATACATTTCCTATTTTGTCAAGGGAATGTGTAAATGTTGAAAAGCATTACATGTATCTGTGGGTTGTCACCATAACAGCAGGTTAATTAATTGTCATGGTCCCAGTTCCAGTTTTCCCTCCCATCTCCTGATTTTGTTCCCACTCGATCCACTCATTCCTGTCACTTGTGTTGCTGCAACCACTTGCTTCCTTCTCCAATCAGGCTCCAGCTTCTTATGCTCCGCTCAGACCTCAGTTCACTGTTAGACTGTCACACTGTTGACTCATCCTACTCTGAGGTTTCTTGTGATTTTGCTTGTTTCCTACATTTTACATGCTTGTCCGTTCCTTGCCTGATATTTTGCTAACTAGTTGTAAGATTTTGCTATTCCGGTTGATTTTCAGAGATCAAGAAATGACGGAAAGGTCGTTATGTAAAATGTCCTTTGTATTATGAAATAAAGTCAATCATCTAAAGTCAATCATGTAAAGTCAATCATAACCTGAAACTCATTCTGCTGGCATAAATGTAAAAGAAGGCCAGAAAACAAAATAGAGAAGAATGCTTAAAATACTAATTACATTTTATTTTCTACATTTTCTGGTGGTATACCTCAGAAAATTTCAATCATGAATTATATCAATTCACTGAAGTATTTCTACCCATTTCTGCATTGTTGTTTTCCCAGTGATTGTTTTTAATCTGCTAATATACAATATAACAACAACTACACTTATTATAAATATATATTTGTAATGCTTTTTGCACCCCAGCTGCTGGACTTTACAAAAAGATACTGTTAATGGATTTAAAAATCACCACTCACGACTTTTTTGGCACAATTTGAGAAGATGTTTTTCTGTTTTAAAAACAGCTTCCCATTTAAGTAACCTCAAATAATGTCTCCATTCATGCCATCTCTACAAACAAGCAATAAGACAGCTGAGAAACATTACATTGTCAAGAATTCTGCAGCTGGACAGGACCTGCATATTGGTATTGGGATGCTGAGGGAAGGACAGTCCACCAGACGAGTCTTTGGGTCAAAGCCCACCACTCGACAAAAATTCACCAACATTAGCATTATGCAGCCAGAGAAACATTGACAAACTGCCCAGGACCTCACGACATCCAGAGGCTGTGCCAGAGGCTGATTACTGCTGTAATCAATGCTGATGGGGGGGCATCGCAGAAATTCATAGTGCTTACTTTTAGAGTGTTGTTTTTGTTTGGTCTATTTGTTTGTTTGTTTTTATAACTGATTAAATTAGGTTGATCATAAAAAGTTAATAAGGAACAAAATGCGACACATATGCTATTTTCACACAACACAAAATACTAAAGCAAATTTGCATATAGATACAGCGGTGCATTCTCAATCCCTTTTGTGTACAGAACACTAAAATAAAAAACAACCCCAGAGCTCATTATTGATCTAATTGCCATTTCTTTGTATATCCAAGAAGAAGAAACATGAGGAAATTTAACAAATGTATTAAAGCCTATTCTTAAACACTGACATGTTAACATTTGCATCCTTGTTTTTTAATGAAATTTATGCAAAAAAATAATATATATTTGTAGAAAATAGAACATGTGACATGTTTTAAACTTTTGATGGGCATCTGGAGGAACTTACCGGAGGTCCTGGGAGCCCTGGTCTGCCTGGTGGTCCTTCATTTCCCTGACAAATACAAATCAGAAGAATTTATTTCATGAAGTTTACTTTTATATTATTATATTTCAGGAAATATAAATATAAATAAAAATATGTAAATAAATAAATAAATAAATAAATATATATATATATATATATATATATATATATATATATATATATATATATATATATATATATATATATATATATATATATATATATATATATATGCATAGATAATACAATTGCACTAATAGGGAGAAGACAAAAAAGTTATTTCCCACTCCAGTCAAAATAATTTATTTATTAGATGCATTGAGGCACAATATTAAATTAAACATATCTGAATGTGCTGCAGGCAAATTAACAGAAAAGTCTGTCTTTTTAGTAAGTCATATAGTGAACACATTGATCCAAATATATACAAACTTTGGAGGGTATCGGCACTTACTGACGCTACAATTAAAATTTCTGAAGTGGTAATACAACTTACTTTTTCTCCTTTTCCTCCTGGTTGTCCCATTGGCCCCGGTCTCCCAACAAGCCCCTGCAAACACAGCAACATCTGCTTTAAGCACTAACCTCACTTAATCAGTGCACACTCCTTAATTAAACAGTAACCTTTATCTTCTACATCACACCACATCAATGACAGGCTTCTTACCGGGCCCCCTGTACGACCAGTCACACCAGGAAGGCCTGGTACTCCTGCAGACCCCTGGAGGAAATATGAAATATGACTTTATATTCATTGATCCCAGGATTGAAAAACCTGTTTCCCCATACTGCTGCCGTGCTGCCTTGAATAGTTTCAAGGCAGCATGGCAGCAACCTTCACAGTAGAGATAATGGATTACAAAATGTTTATTCACTTATTTAAAATGTTTATTCACTTATTTAAAATGTTTATTCACTTATTCAAAAACATTTTTTTACTGTCTTTCAAGTGTTCCTGAAAATGAAAATCTCCTGCCTTCGCAGTTTATTACTGGATGTTGACCTACTGTATGAAATTCTTCTGAGCTCCTCTAAAGAGTGCGTTGCTGTCTAATTAGAATGAAAGTGCCTTGGTTATTAATTAGTACACGTAAACATGCAGGGCAGACTATGATCTTTACAAAGGAGCTCCACAGAGTGCAACAGATAGAGCGTGGTGCATAAACAGCACCGTGGATGGCTTTTGATGGGTTGTCAGACATGGTAGACATTTTTAATGACTTCTTCATAGTTAAACAACGACTGAATTTACTTGTCCATTTCCCAGACTCACCTCATCACCCTTATCTCCTGTGGGTCCCGGAAACCCCCTCTCTCCTTTCACCCCCTGAAGAGAAGCACAACCAGTGATGGAGGGAAAAGTGAGTGTTGTTCACATGAAGGAATAAACAAAAAAACAAAAAACCCGATGGGCTTAACTGTGAAAATATCTCTTCCACACCAAATGCATTTAAAATTGCCTTGCTCTTTACACCCTGGTGCAAAACAGTATCCATAGCAACAACATCCACTGGGAACACATACAGTAAGAGTGCATGGAATAATATGAAATGTAAAACAGCAGGTTAGGCTTTTGGTGTTAATCCAAAAGACAATTTATGAAACATATTGTCAATATAGATTTCTGTATAATTAGATTAAAAACATTTTCTAATAAACAGAATTAAACACCACGCTATTTTAAAGATGATTTTGAAATGCTTAATGGAATAATTAACTTGGCTCTAAATGAACGCATTATTACAGACCTTGGTCAGATCTTTCTTTGCCTACCTTTGGGCCTTCTTTCCCAGGGTTACCCATTGGACCTCTAATGCCTGGATCCCCCTGTTTTAGAGTGGGAGGTAACAATAATTAAGGGTGTGAACAGATATGCACTGAGAGTATTTAATCCATCTATTCATTTTCTTGCAGATGAGACTGTCACAATCATCTTATCTACAGCCACTCATCTGCCTTGCTGGTCACGGATTTGCTGGAGCCTATCCCAGCTGGCTACGAGTGGGGTACAGCCCGGATAAGACGTAAGCTCATCGCTAGGCCACACAAAAGACAAACACTCAAGGTCACACACACATCTACGGACAATTTGGTGTGACCAATTCACATAAGCTGCATGTTTTTGGA